>NC_065543.1:1137975-1250475 GCF_932294415.1 Quercus robur | reverse complement strand
TAATAAGAATATATGAGTCAATTTATATAAATTATATTTTTCATCCTCCCACTTGTAATTTAGTAAAATTACTATGATTTAACCAATGTTATCGGCAATTATAGTAGGTTATTCCCTACCTCAAAAGAGGGAGTTTAGGTGCAATTCATTAGGTTGTTACAATAGGTTTAGTGGTCTAAGTCTTATTGTACAAACTTAAATTCTTTTATAGTAAATCTGTCTGGTAATGTCGGTAAATCAGAATTAGTTGGATTATGTTTCAAGGTTTCCTGCTCTAAGTATCATTAAAGAAAACACACATGGAGCACACCCATTCACAAAGTAGTGTTGCAAAAAAAAAAAAAAAAAAAGAGAAATATTTAAATTAAAAATAAAAAATCACCCACAAGCCCCAGACAATATAACAAGCTTTTATGGCTAATGAGAAGAAGGGGTCTCATTTTCCATCATATTATCAATATTGGTTCCAAAAAAAACATAGAAATTATCAATTAAATTCTAAATCTTGTACTTATGGATTAATCATCGCGCCAAAGATGCACGATGGTAAAATTATAAAAATTGAATGGGAAACATGACTTAAACTTATACTCCAATTTAGGATCTAATTAAATTCTCTAGATCTAAGATGAGTTTAATGTATCAAGAAGTATGTTACACAAACATAACAAATGGTATCATTAAAGGCATAAAGATTGAACTAAAAAACAAGTGAAGAAAAGCTGAAACAGTGAACCTTGACACTAGTCTCGACATAAGCTCGACACTAGCATCTCACTTAAACTCCCAAAAAAGGGAATGAACTTTCCACTTCCTCCATTAAAACTCCCAAACAAGAGAAGGGAAGAATATTCTAAAATTATTCTTTCTATTCCTTTCCACTCTCTCCTCCCAAGCGGGAATAACAGTATGACATTGCAAGAAATAAATGAAACCAAGGAATGGGCCAAAGAAATGTAAGGCCCATCATCAGATAAAGCCCAGCTCTTGAATGGAGCGGGAAAACAAAGAACAGGTGTTTTAACTTATTCTGAGGGACTTAATAACCTTTGAGATAAAGTTTAGTATTGTATTCAAGCATATTTGTATTTATAGATTGTATCAACAGATTTTAGTAAAGTTTTTTTTTTTTTTTTTTTTTGATAAGTAATAAACTCCTTTGAAAATTGATATAAGGACAAAAGGATAAAACAAGGCACACAAGCAGTGTGTTAAGAGGCAACAACAAAAGAGAAACTAAACAACAGTGAAAGTACAAAAATCAAGCATGTCTCTCCATACTCATGCTTCATCTTTTTAAGGATCTTCAGCATCACCCTATTAGTGGCCTCAGCCTGGCCATTTCTTTGTGGGTAGTATGGGGTAGACCTTCCATGCTTAATGTAATATGCCTTAGTCAACCCCTTCATGTCTTTGTTTATGAACGGGGAGAATACTTTTTTTTTTTTTTTTTTTTTTTGAGAATGCTATGGGGGAGAAGACTTTGTTTAACATTTCAATAAAAGAAATAATAAATAAAATCTTAGAAAATTCAAAATTACTTAAAAGATAGAATCAAGTTTATAAAAAATGGGTCCCACGGTACTATTCACACATTTAAAAATTATTTTGCTACAGTATTTTCAGTTTTCAATTTTAGCAAAATAAGTTCTATCCAAACAGACCCTTATATATGTATGATCTACTCATCAATGCTTTAATGATAAATTTTTGTTGAAAAATAGCGACATACAATACAATATCATTCACAACCTCAATTCTCTTACATGGTCTCATCTAAGCCTCAAATTAAAGACCAGTAATGTACTAAGTACTAGAGTGCATTAATAGACAGAATAGAGTTGCTATGAGTGTTTTATCGATTTGATATAAAGTTGAGTTATTACTTATCACTTGGACCATTTGACTAATTTGTGACTTGTGAGTAGTTTTTTAATTTTGTTGAGAGAGAGAGAGAGAGAGAGAGAGAGAGAGAGAGAGAGAGAGAGAGCAAAAGGGAGAGAGAGAAGATGATGAATACGTCAATGGCTTTCCTAAGGTCATTCTCTGCAAGGTTCATGGTTGCTCTGATTGATCCCTCACGGAACTTCACAGTATTATGGGGAGCAGAAAAACTGGTGTTCCATAAAGTAGAAGAATTTGGACTCAGAAAACCACGAGGTAAGGCCGTCCCTATGGTGCGAAAAGGTGTTAAGAAAAGAGCAAGCAGGTAAAGAAGAAAATCACAGCAAGACGGGATGATGTTTTATAATTTTTAGAATTTTTTTGCATTTATTTTCGAATTTTGTAACTCGGGTCGGGTTCGAACGGATAGTAAAGAAATTTTTTTTGTTCTCTATTTTTCGGCCTGTCCTGACCCGTTTCGTCTTGAAATGAAGCCTGGATGAAAAAATTATATAGCCAAACTTAATTTGCTGAATATGTAGTTATGAACATCCCAATGAAAATGTTGTTTTCTTTATCTTTTCTTTTTTTTTTTACTTTTTTTTCTTGTAGATGGACTTTTTTTTTTCTTCTTTGAGAAAAAAATGATGCTCCTCTTATAAATCCTTGGTACGATATCCATGCCCATTTCCCAAAAGTTCCCGATGATTACAAGCCGTCGCTAGGTCGTGTGTGGCTTGCTCTTTGCCGTTGCAATACAGACGTTTCTTGGGCTTCGTTGGCTTCCACGATCCCGACCTTGTCATCCGCCAAGGCACTTCACGACATCAACGCCTTATTAACCCAAAGGAAATGGCCAAGTTGAGGCCTCCAACAAAAGGTTGCTAAAGATATTGGGAAAAATGACTAAGGAGAATGAAAAAGGATGGAGAGAGGAACTTTGTACAGCTTTGTGGACTCATAGAATCGCCTCTAAGTCAGAATCCGGGCTAGAAGCGACGCGTGCGCCCGCCGCCCGATTGCCGACCTGCAGTAGGGGCCCTCGGGCCCCCAGAGGCACGTGTCTTTGGCCAAGCCCCCGCGGCGGACGAGCCGCGTGGGCCGCCATGAAGTATAATTCCCACCGAGCGGCGGGTAGAATCCTTTACATTTTACTCCACTTTTAATCATAACATTTGATCTTTTAGATCTTTTGAGGCAATCACCTCTCATTGTGAGAGTGATATTTGACATTTCACTTTAATGAACAAGCCTTTGGCTTTTTGAATAAACATTCACTTTAAAAAAAACTTTTGAACGGTAAGGAATTTTTGGACGCAGCCTGAATGTTTTAGAAAGTACACATTCGGAGTTTGAATTTGAACACAAATTTTGTACTTTTTCTATACAAATCAAGAGATTTATTGACAACCTTTTGGTAGCAAATCTAGACTTGCCTTACTCCCTAAGGTCAATCCCAATAGCACCCCAATAGAAAAAGAGGACAAGGGAAAAGGTATGGTCAATGAGCCTTCAAGATTAGGCTCTCGCCTCCAATGCTTGATTAAACTTGGTCGATTGGACAGGACTTGCATGCGGTAGCTAGAATAGAGTGGAAACAATATTCATCTTATCATCAAGTATTAACAACTAAGGCAATATTAATTTCAAGAGGCAAGGTCTTGAACAAAACAAAAAGTAGAGAGAAAAACAAGGCAACATGGTTGTGTGTTTGTGATAGTACTAACATAAAGCAGATTAAATGTGAAAGAGGGCACACATAGAACATTATTGAGGGTAAGGGAAGAAGACAAAACCAAACGAAACTCTTATAAATGAACAACAATACAATCAAATTTATGTAAAAGATGAAAGGGTTGCCAGGGGTGCTCCAAAGAATAACAACAACTCTTATTCCCATCTGTATCTAATCTGATCAGTGTACTTAAAATCAAGAAAATTATTTTCACAATAATTTTATGCTTTGCTTTGTTCAACATTTTTTTTTCCAGTTTTGCTTTATTTTGTTTTCATTAAAAAAAATTGAAAAATCAGAAAAATACAAAAACAGTGTGTGTTTGTGTACATTGGTACTTGTGTACCTTGGATGGCCACTGAAGAATGTGGAATGAATTAGAGAGAAGTAATGTGAAATTTATAGAAAGAAGATGGGGAGGAGAGTAGAAAAAGAGAGACAAAGAGTTTGAAAAAAGACTAATAGTTCTAAGATTCTACATGTTAAGGGGAGAAATACATGCCCTTGTAAGGGGGAGTTGTGTTTCATCTTGTTAGGGGGAGTGCTTACCTCCTTCTTCTTGTACACCGGTCTTGTGACCATGTTTACATACATTGTGCTTATCTTTGATGATGTAAAAAAATTAGAGGAAATTGAAGGAGTGGATATTATCCTATGAAGGTGATGTTTATCCAATCGCGATTCACAACTTGCTACCTCAATGAGTTGTGAAAAAATTGTGTCTCTTGCCTTGCTCATTCAAATTAGGAGCTTTCTTGGCCTAAGAAAATTAATAAAACTTAACAATGATTAATTGAACCAATTAGGAAAGCAATTTGTTGTATTTTCATCCACCCAAAACATATTATCAAATAAAAAATTATTATTGTGATAACCTAGACTTGTTTAATTGGACTAAGTAACAACTTGGCTAATTACCTAGGTTTAATCTATTGTTTAAGGGGTCTAAAAACTGTCACCAATACACGTGTTGTCAGGTTGGGCTCACTCCAACTGGGTCTGAGGTCCACTTCCATCTTATGGGCTCGTCTTCGGATGATTACTTCCTACACCGCATAAAGCATCCAGTTCTAATCTCGGCATATGTTTTGGGTAAGTATCGTTATTCATAGGTAGGCATTGCTGTGTCAAGCAATTCTATTAAAATTCATTTCTAATAAAAAGATATTGAATAAGGTTGTAACTTTAAGCTACAATCAATTTTGTAGCAAAACTTTGTCCATATTTTAATGATTATTTTATGATTTGTGATGCGTTGATTTATAAGGTTTATATTGGCTTTCGGGGCTTTGCATGCATGAGAGGGCTTTGAGGTTCGGCTTTTGAATGGGTGTGGTCCCAATCTATGCTTTCCTAGACGAAGTCATCCGGAACAATGAGGAAAGCAGTCATCATTGACGAAGGCAGGGGAGTCATTCAATGCAGTCAATCAATGACCTGGACAGTTACGAAATCAACCAAGCAGACCGTTGGGAACCTCTTAAAAGTCCCATTGTTGGACCAGAGGCATTCTATAACTATAACAATCCTTTCATCTTTCCAGCTTTGGCTTTTTTCGACTTTTTGCCTGAAAGCATCTTTTTTTTCTTGTTTTTGGCCCTGAATTTTCAAATTCCCTACTTTTGATAAAGTTTTTCTGTTCTGTTTCATCAAAATAAATAAATAAACGAACTGCACTTTTGTTTTTGTAAGTAAAGTTTTTTTCTTTTTTGGATTTTGAATGTAGAAAAAAAAATGATGATGATGGTGTAGAGAAAAAGAACATAGAACTGAGAGAAATCAAGGAAGATTTCTCAGATTCAGAATAGGTGGAAGATCAAGGATGAAAGGCTAATTCCTTATCATAAATGTCTTCAAAAGTAGGCCTCGAAGTTCAGTAAGATCCAGTACCAATATGTGCCAAGAATGCAAAATCAAATTGGATAGTTACGTGAATAAATGGAGAATTTTAGATATATCATTATTGTCTAGGATAAACCGTTTAAGTGTGAAAATAGATTTTTAAGTGGAGAATTGTGTATTGATGAACCTATTTTTGGTGTTGTTAGGTTCTAATTCTACTGAATTGTTGTGATTCAAGGGACCGCAACACCTCCTTCTATCATATTTCCGCTCTTGCTAGGAGGAAAAGAAACCATATAGCCTCGATTAAGGATGAGAGAGGGCAGTGGATTACTGATGGGGGAGAAGTGAGGGAGCATTTTAGGAAGGGTTTTGTCTCCTTATATAAATGCAAAAAAATTTTAAAAATTAAAAAACATCATCCAGGCTTCATTTCAAGACGAAACGGGCCAAGACAGGCCGAAAAATAGAGAACAAAAAAATTTCCTTCCTATACGATCGAAAAACATAGTGACGAGGTTTGAGGTACCGGAGTCCCTAGTATCAAACAACGGGCTGCAATATTTTTACAACAAATTTTAAATGATAAGTTGTTACTGATTGTTATTGTTGGGGCAAAAAAAAAAAAAATCTTAGTATTAGGTTCAAATTTGAAATTGGTTCAAATATGATTAACTAACAAGTTCTAAGTTTCAATTAGGAAAGTTTTTTAGCACGGAAAATGGATTTATATATAAATAGGGTTTAGAAATTTCATAGAGAAAAATTAGGAAAGTAGAGTAGAAGAACTTTGCACTCAAACTACAACAATCACTAATTGTTGTGGTGTTAGACATAGATAGGAGATTTCTGCACAAAAGAAATCTTCTACAAGGAGTCCAAGAAATTTATGTTATTTGAAAATGTAACAACCCCAAATATAATAAATGAAAGTTTTGTATTTTTGAGTTATTATAATTTGTTCAATAATATCATTCATATTTATATATCATCATCTTATTTATTGAATTAAAAATGTGCAATATTTCTTAAAATAAATTCTCAGTAATGCATTTCCAACATTTCATTGCACTTCAAATTTGGATGTAATATTGCATTTCAAACATTTCAATGTGCTTCAAATTTAGAGGATCTTTAAGACAAAAAGCGTGTACTCAAAGGCGTTTCTATTTTTTTGGTAAATGTTTTTTTCTTTTTCTTTTCAAGCATGTTTTATCTTCTTGTTGTTACTTTTTTTAATCTTAGCATGCTAGATCTAGGTTGTACTTAACTTTTTCATATTCAATATGTTTGCATCTTCCTTCCTCTCTATCTTTGCCTTTTTATTATCTGCTGTGGTTTTATTTTGTTATGGCTTAGATAGTCGTTAACCAATTTCGTATTATAGCATATGTTAAGTTTCCGCACACTAGTTGTTTGACGATGGCTCTCCTGGCAAGACGCTCAAAGAGGGAAAACTTCAGGATGTGATAGAAATATCTCAGCATACAGATCCTGAGGCACCCAAAGAGGTTACTGAGCTCGGGGTTGGCACTCAGATGCCTAATACAAAAGCCCAAGTATTGTCAAAATAACCGTGGGGCATCGTCGCCCATTCCTCCTGACGGCAAACCCAGTCCGTCCCTTCAACAAAAAAATACCTACTTTTCCAGTTCCTATTGGAAAAATTGGCTCGTGCCTTTTTCCATTTTTGTGTCCCTAAATTCATTCCATGATTTTAGAGGAGGATTCCACCAAGCGGTTCGGCGTTCCGAGCGTTCGGGCGACGGGGCGCGCATGACGAGGAACGAGGGCAAAAAAACCACCGATTGTCGTGGCGCTCGTCGCCGAGGACTCGCTTTTGGGCTAACCGCGTGTGCGGGCACACACGCACGGGAGGCCAACTTCCGCCCCGCCCGAACCGGAGTTTGGGGGGGCAACGATGCGTGACACCCAGGCAGACGTGCCCTCGGCCGAATGGCTTCGGGCGCAACTTGCGTTCAAAAACTCGATGATCCTCAGAAAATGAGGATATGGAGATGGTTGAAGAAGGTTCTTCTGATGACGAAGGGGATCAAGCACTGGGATCCGTCGTCGGTGCTGATGGACCTAGGGAGTTCATCATGCTACCAGAATGGACGGTTCTCATGCTTAGCCTCTTACACCACCCAAATCTTGTCAACTTGATCGGTTATTGTGCTGATGGAGACCAACGCCTCCTTGTTTATGAGTTTATGCCAACTAAGATGGTTAGCAGTTTACTTAAAAGAGCTATGGCCAGTCGATCAGGCGGCTTAAAAGAGCCACCCCTATCTTTAAGTGAATTTCCTCATTTCGAATCCTATCTTTTTGTCTATTTTCACTTATCTATCATAACATTCTTATTTCAGCTATACTCATTTTATGAATATATTGCTTTTTAACAGCACAAAGTTAAACACCATCAAGTATAGCTGGTCTATTAGCGAAAATGAAAATGTCAAATAAATTTATATTCAAAAGGTTAGATACTTTATAAAATGAGAAAATTACACTTTATCATCCTAAACTATATCTTATGTTACACTTTGGACCCTAAATTTTTCAAATGTACGTTTTGCACCTTAAACTATGACTCCTATTACACTTTGCACCTTGCCGTTAAGTTTGCTGTTAACTTAAATAAAAATTCAAAGTTTAGGGTACTTGTCAAATAATGAATCATATCGTGAATCGATTTTTGATTTTTCCATATCGTGTATTATATCGTATCGTGTATTGTAAGATATACAAACACTTAATAAAATTTATAAAAATTTTTTGAACGGTATGGAATATTTTGATGCGGACTTCATGTTTTAGAAAGTACACATTCGGAGCTTGAATTTGAACACAAATTTTGTATCCTTTCGATGGAAATCGGGAGAGTTATTGTCATTTGAATAGAAGCTTGTTAGTGGGAACAATGCTGAAGAACTTCAATTTTGGGATCTTCAGATGGGGAGGCCACCGGGCAATCCACTTCTGTATGTAAAGTCTTTACTTTGAGAAAATGTTGCTTCGTTGTTTAAATTTTGGTTGTTTGTAGAATTTAGTCACTAAGAAAAAATTCAATTAGATTTTAAATTTAAATTCAATTAAAGTCTAATTTTGCGCCATGTATCTCATCCAATCTAAGCTTTTAAATTTTTATGCCAAGTGAGTTAATTTAATATAAATTGGATTTCAATTAGAGTTCCGATATATCTTTTATTGTTCTACTTCCACTAAAATAGGCCTTCTCAATAAAGTTTAAAGTGTAACAGAAATGTATTTATGTAAAGGGTGAAGTCTGAAAAGAAAACAGAGGACCTGTTTTGGTTAGCCCATTGGGATTGGAGTGGTGGTATAGTATTATAATTTTTCCTTCTCTAATTATTTGTGAGTGCCCGTGTGGGAGGTCAGAGTAGCTTTCCCAATTTCCTCCCAACTCCGATCATGAAACCATATAGAGCAAGAGATATTATGTATAAACAGGCACTAACCCTTAGGATGTATGAAATAATTTAATAAAAATTACATATTTACTTTGCATGAAGAGACTGTAATTTGAAATGAATAAAAATAAGTAATCAGCTGAAAACTGAAACTAAAAACTGAAAAGCACTGTAGCAAAATAATTTTTAAATGTGTGAATAGTACCGTGGAACCCATTTTTAATGAAAAAGTTACTGAAAAGTGAAATTTGTGGGTCCTAACAGAATTTCATGCAACTTAGAAATTAAACCATCATTTTTATATTGATCCAATTGATATAAGAACACTTCCATTACAACCATGCAAGTCTTAGAATTCATAAGAACTACCCCTAGCATCCTAATTCACAGAATATGATTTATTACAACTTTTTCATGGTCCTCGGACTCAAACCTATGGGGAAACCAACTATTTAGATGAGAAAACTGAGTTTGGGACAGAACCAAGGTATTGTATGGTCCTCGGACTCAAGCCTATGGGGAAACCAACTACTTAGATGAGAAAACTGAGTTTTGGACAGCATATAGAAATATAATATTATTTTATTACATAGCATGATTTGGATAATTTGGTATTTATTGTAATTTGGTATTTATTCTATTACATATCTTGATTTTTTTGCATTCTTCTAGTGCAATTGTTCCTCTAGGTCATGATTCTGCTTGGTAAGGTGTTCCATTGCTGCTGTGAGGGTTTGGATTTGCCTTTCCAGGGTAGTGGGTCGCGGTTCATCGCTCTGATTGTTGGTGGTTGTTGTAGATTCCTTGAACGATTAGATGAACTTAGGGCTCAAATGACATGACAACGTTCACATGTACAAGTGCCATTCCCTTGCCAGCATAGGATATTACCTCAAATCCCGGTCCGATGTCATTCGAAACAAGGTGCTGAGTTTCAATTTTATCTGGCATGACAGCAAATGCTACTAAGAGTGAAGTTTCCACTTTGGAGGGGATCAACAAACAATATAACAGAGTGAAGATCAAGTTCAATCACAGAATGGAAATGGTATTAATGAAACTGTGAAACCCAAGCTTGAGACCAATCAAATAAAGAACCAATAAACATAGTAACAAAGCACACAAATACACTTGGATATGCGTGAAAATAAATCTGGAAATCTGAATTTTGTAATTCTCGATAGATACTGTTTCTATCAAGTAGCTATCGAGCATAAGCATTAAACCTCGATAGATATCTATCTGTTGAGCTATCAACGCATTATATTCATAGAACTCTATAGGTAATTCCGGTAGCCTAATCCACACTGCAACTGAAGAGAGAGTAGCTGTAGATGCATGGAATTCAGGTTCCCATTGCCTAATGGCAAGGAAGTGTTGCCCTATAAACCAAGGGCCTCCCTCCAGTTGAGCTTAATGCGCATCTGACTTCGTCAGGGGGGAAACCGTTGTCTAATCCCTCTCTTTACAGATGCTTGGTTGGCAGCCTAGTTTATCTCACTGTCACTCGCCCAGACATTTCCTATGCTTCCATTGTTTGTGCTAATGGTGGCTATCTAAGGTTTATTTATGGTGGAAAATTTAGGGGTTTTGAGTTATAGTATGCGATACTTGGTAAATCTAATTTTTCCATTGCTATTGGGTTTATTTGGAAAATTTAGTAATCCCAAATTATAATGGATGCAAATTATTAATCTTATCAAACCCTTAGGTATTTTTTGTAATTGGAAAATTTAGTAATTCCAAATTATTATGGATGCAAATTATTAATTTTTATCCCAAAAAATAGAAGAGCCTCTAAGCACGCACTCACGTGCATGCTTAGAGGCTAGTAGGGATTGAAACTCTAACAAAATTTTGGCAAAACATTTTCCTAATCGATGCTTGTACATACCCCTAACCATCCCTTCTCCCTTTCTCTCACATAGAGCATGTTGATGATGGGGCACTGAGTTGTGAGCTTGATGGCGCAAGGTAAGTGGTGATTCTTTAGTTAATTATTTAATTACATACTTCAAAAAAATTAGTTTTTTAGTTCAAATTAGTTAAAAAAAATCAGTCCTTTAGTTCAAATTAGTTAAGAAAAAATAGAAAGCAGAGCAAATTAGTTCTTTAGTTCAAACATTTTATAAATTACATCTTTAGTTCTTTTTTGAGCAGTACGTCTTTCCCATTTAATATCTAAGGTTGAAAGTATGTAATTAACTAATGAAAAAATATTTTTAATTAAAAATTAAAAAACATAATCCAGGCTTCATTTCAAGACGAAACGGGTCAGGACTGGCCGAAAAATAGAGAACTAAAAAAATTTCCTTCCTATCCGTTCGAACCCGACCCGAGTTAGAAAATTCAGATATAAATGCAAAAAAATTGATTTTGATAAGTAGTTGGTTTCCCTATAGGTTTGAGTCCGAGGACCATGCAATACCTTGGACATGTTAAGAGGAGAACATTTTGTTGTTCAAAAGAAGGTGAACAAGCTATATGGCTTGAGTCAGGTGTGCATAGTTGTTATGAATTTTTCTATAACTTAAACTTTTATTTTCCTTTAGTTTTTTTTTTTTTTTTTTTTTTTTCATTTACTGGTTCATACTAGTGCACCAGTAAATTATTATAGTAGGTAGAGTTAAATTGTCAGTAGATAATTTGAACTTGTAATTAAAGGAAGGGGTAGGCTTCAAAAGTGGTACACACAGCACCTACTTCAATTGAAATAACCGCAGTGGGGTATGTCATGGGTTCCTATGCTTAATGGCCTTTCAATGTGAGTGAACATTTTCAAAGAACCACCCCCCGGGGCCCCCCTCTTTTCTTCCTCTCTTCCTTCTAGCACTTAATATAATTTGTTTGACTTATAAGGAGAAATCTCAAGTACCGGTCTCAATAACTTGTTCTATTTCTACATCTTGGAGCTACTATCTTAACCTGCATCCCTTAAGACAACTTAAGGGGATAACTAGTTGGCACTTGGTAGGTCTACAAATAGGCCAGCCTCAGACTAGCTGGTAGGTCTACTGCCAGGTTTTCTGCCAAAAATCTCATCTTAAGCTTAATAAATATCCCCACTCAGCATAAAGAAGGGGGAAGGAATAAGCTTTTTATACAATAGTTCTTTCATTTCTCATCTTCTCCACTAGTTTTCCTATCATGACATCTCGTACGTGCACCAAGCAAGTCACAAATACCTCATATTGATACATTGATCATCGCAAATACTAGGTGTGGGAACACAACAATCCGATGCAGCTTAAGAAACCTTGAAAAGATAATTTGGTGAAACCAGGACCGAACCGCACAGTCCTACCGGGTTAGCCGTGAATTGTTCACCAAAATTATTCTTTTAACCTATAAAACCACTCTATGCAAGAAAATCAGTGAAACTGCCTTATCATAGGTTCAGATCAGAGATTTTTTTTTATATTGAAGGCAGTCTTTTGGATATATTTTGGTAGCTCTTTTGGACAAATGTATTTTGGAAAGCTTACTGTCTATGTTGGCTTTATTTTCTATAAGTTTTGGACTTGTTAACTATAACAAAATCAAGCAGGTTTTATTATTAAAAAGAAAAAGCAAATTTTTTCATTAAAAAAAAAAAATCAAACAAACGCGAGATCATGGAGTGAAAGGAGAGGATGGCTACCGCATTACCGAAAAGCAAAGAACAACATAAAGAAAAAGCTTTGAACAGCATAAACAGAAACACCACGTATTCGGGTTCAAAAGCAAAGGTTGGGGTTGGTTTGCACGGAATCTAGTCCTTTCCCACATCTTTTCTCTGTTCTTCTCTCTCTCTCTCTCTCTCTCTCTCTCTCTCTCTCTCTCTCTCTCTCTCTCTCTGTGGAGGCATAGCTGACCTTGAATCCAGCTACACCGTAAATCCACCAATCAAATCCTAAGATCCACATGACTCCATTACATAAAGCCTTGTCACCATAATCTGGAACAGCAAACCAAGTAGCTGAGTATCTAATAAGTACAGGGAAATCAAATGGCCTGTTTATCTTAGAGAGTTTCTTCTTTTTTTTCATGGTTTATAGTAGTGTCAAACCTGACAATTGAATTTTTGGGTTGGAAAAATCTCATATATATATATGAGATTTTTAGTGGATGGATCTTACTTCCTTGCATGTCCTTTTTAGGGTTCCATGACCCAAAAGAGTGTCTGTTATAGCTGGAGTTTTGATCATAATTTATATATATATATATATATATATATATATATATAAACCATAGTAGAGCTTTCATTAGATCATTGTAGCTAACTCACCTAATAATGGTAATTAATAGATTCTTTGTATGTAATCCAAACATTTATCCTCTTGATTTGACAATAAAGAGCTATCATTAGAAGCGGACATTGTAGGTTGAAGCTATCTTAAAAAAAAAAAAAAAAAAAAAAACCTTTACCTTAATGTTATTTAAATACGTGTAATGTTATATAAACATTAAAAACTATTGTTTAAAATACACTACTAAACAACTCCAAATTTTTTCATCTCATTATCTGAAAATTAATAAAACTATCCAAATACTTTAGTCATGCTACTTATTTAATGAGCCATGTGACACACAGGGGAATACTCTTGATTCTTTGGGCTTCAAAAGGCAGGAAGATGTCATCTACTAGTTGCTCATTCCAGCCCCCTCCACCCGGCTCCAACAGATTTGCAACTGTCCAATTTGAAACCCGGGTCAGGACAGGCCGAAAAATAGAGAACAAAAAAAATTTCCTTCCTATCCGTTCGAACCCGACCCGAGTTAGTGAATTCAAAAATAAATGCAAAAAAATTTTAAAAATTAAAAAACATCATTCAGGCTTCATTTCAAGACTAAATGGGTTCGGGTCATATCCGGGTTGACACGGCTAGCTCATTTAATAAACGGATCGTGTTCGTGTTCAACATGCGAACACGTCTAACCCATTTGACCCATTTATCTTATAAAGTTATTATTTATTTTGATATTATTGCTTCATTAATGGTTTGTTCGTGCAGATCCCAAGAAGTCAGAATATGGGGGCAGACGAAGTCTCAAAGCTAGCATCGTCAGAGAAAGGGGAGATTAGCATGGATTTGGCGATGGAGGTCCAGAAACACCCCAGCATTGAAGAGGTCCCGACATTTAAAGCTAAAATTGAAAATTTGACTTGTACCAAGCCTGCTATTGATAACAGAAGTGTTTCTACTTCTCTTAAGCCTAAAACTGAGAAAGCTTATATCCCTCCTCTTAAGAGGAATAATAAAGAAAAGGCTTATTTTGCTAGGTTAGACAAAGGTATCCATATATGTGTGTAATTGTAACGTGCATATGCATGGGTTATACACTAGAATATATTAATAGGTAAAACTTAAAAAAAGTTCCATTAGAGTTTAAAATTATAATCCAATTTTGTGTCATGTGTCTAAATTTATGTGGGGGAGGAAACTATCACCGCTCTTTCTGTCGTTTTTCCTGTTATGGGGGAGGAAGCCCCCTACTGATGATCCAGGAGATAAACAACACGTATCTTTAACCTATAATACCACACACAATCAATAATCAGCTTGTTAATGGTTACCTTGATGTTGTCTTTGTCAAGTTTGGCAATAACCCTTTTTGTCGTAGCTAAACGAAATTTCTTTTGTATACAATTAACGTGTATCTCTTGCCATAAAATTTTCAATTTAAGCTTTTATTTACTTATGTTATGGATGTGTAGTAAAAGACTAAATTTTAGGATTAAAAAAGATGTATATTCAAGAACACTTCCTCATGCAGAAAGCCATAAGGCCTCTTCTTTGAGATTCACTTTCTCTGATTCTAAAGAAATTCTAAAGCAATCCCCTCCTGTAGAATATATTTGTGCATTGATGAAAGCATCGAGTTTATGTCTTTAATAGCAAGTAGGTTTGAATGTTTATTTCTTTATTAGCATGTATGATTAATTGTGCATTCCACCCCCGTGCACCCTTGTCTAGACATGGCTAAAATCACATACAAAGAAAGATTTTCACAAAACCGGTTTGGAGGAATTTATCAATTTATCATATGTATTATTTAAAGTACAAGGTTTATATCAAACTTGGGTTGCAAGAATTTTTATTCAACTCATTACATGGCTATTTATAAGACAATGGTGCAACGGCTTTCTCATAACTCGATACTGCAGACAACGAGTTAATTTCAAATAACTCGATTATCTATAACTCGAGTTACATTTCTGGGCCCTCCACACCCAGCCCAGATATTTGGACTAGTCCAGATGCAGTCCAAGACGATATTTACCTCAAAACTGGCCGAGATGAGAACCGAGTGTTCAATGCGGTGTAGGAAGTAACCATCCGAGGACACATCACCCGCAACATAAACAACCATACTAGGTTGCCCATCATATAAAGATAGGGAAAATTTTAGGCATTTCTATAGACCCAATTTCACCCTAGTCCAATATCTAAGGGCATTATTGATGCTGCTACCCAAGCTGAAACTACTGATGCTAAGTTGCCCCCAGTTCCACCTAGCAAAGTGAATAAGACTGGTACTTTTTTTTTTTTGAGAGAAAACCATACTCATCGGTATACTTTTATTAAACTAGAAAGTCTTTAAACACAAATTGAAAAACATCTAATGGAACATCCTCCATCCAAACTAACAAAGGAAAAGAAAGCCTAGCTCTCTGTGCTGACGTGGTAGATGTGATGTGTCCTAACTCCTAGGTTGATGTGGTAGCCGATGGATGTGAGAGGTAACTAAAGTCATGATTATGGCGCATTTTTTGGCACCTAATATAATGGTTAGAAACTTTTGTGGGTACGTGGTCCCAACGGTACTTGAATTTTTTACACTTTGCACCCTAAACTTGTCAAATGCATATTTTGCACTCTAAAATATGACCCTTATTACATTTTGCACCCCGACGTTAAGTCTGAGGGAGATAAAGTAGATGGAGCTGTTAGTGAAGAGGATGGTGCTCATAGGATTCATTTTGGATGTAGCGAAAGTGATGACGATGATATGTTTGCATAGTATATTAGCAGTGGTGAAATAGCCTCCAAAGTAATATCATTTCTGCCACCAAATGACTCATTAATTGGATTACTTCTCAAACCATGGTTCTAATTTTTAATAAATTCATTTTGTCTTTCAGTGACCTCATAAAATAGTTGTTGTTGTTGATATATATATGCATTGGTGTAGTCATCCATGATAATATGGGTGAAGTTCTAGCAGCATCAAACAAGATTCTTCCTGCAACATTCTCGGCTGAGGTCTCAGAAGCTCTGGCCTTGCAAGATGGTGTGCTTCTTGTAGCGGATTTGGAAGGCCAAGGCATGCTGCCAAGGCCAAGGCACGCAGCCAAGGCGATGGCATGCAGCCAAGGCCAAGGCACGAAGCCAAGGCCATGCAACAGCGAAGGCCAAGGCATGCAGCCAAGGCCAAGGCCAAGAATATTAATTTACCCAGAGCATGTGGTCCGAGGAGCCAAGCATAACCAAGGTTCTATTTATTGTTTGGACAAATAATAGAGTGTTAATCTACCTAAGGTATGTGGTATGAGGAGCCAAGCATAACCAAGGTTAATAGAAATGCCTTAATTGAATAAATATGAAATTTAAAGGATTGAAATGAACGAAAGTAAAGTTAGAGGACTGAAATGAAATCTGAAAAAAGTTAGAGGATCAGTTTTGCATTTTAGCTTAAAAATAAAGATTGTGTGAATATGCCGCCCCCCCCCCCCCCACCCCCCCCCCCCCCCAAAAAAATAAAGTATCTCCTAGTCCAGAAATAATTGACAATTACTACTCAACTCAATAATTTTTATGCTAGTCTGCTTCTTTGAAGTGATTAAGCACTTAAATCAAGGTTAATGCCATTGAAATGGCTCTCCAATAGTATTAACTCTTAAAATATGAATCCCCTTGTGTGTGTGTGTGTGTGTGTGTGTTTTGTGATTTAATTTGTTATATTTTAGTGTTAAAATAAATGAAAATCTGTATATAACATATGCGCATGATAAAAATAACAAGAAAAAAAAAAGTAAATCTAAAACAAAATATACAAGCCCAAAAAAAAAAAAAAGTACCAATAGTAAAACTAAAAAAAATTAAGCTCAATTAACCAATTTTATCTAAAATAACCAATCTTGCCCATCCTTGCAGGCACGTGGCTTAGTAGTGTTGTCCTTCACGCCCAGCGGTGCGGACTCGGCGCCACTCGATGCTTCCTCATGCACGGCAAGCCTTGTGGCGTGTCGTTGTGGGGTACGTTTGGTGGTGTTGCGGTCTAGTGTGTGGATCAGAGTTAGGGAGATCGGTATAGACCGAGAGGGAGAGTTAATTCAGATTTGGGTATAGAAATGGGTTATGGGTGTAGAGAGTTGTATTAGAAAAAATGGGTTCAGAGAGAGAGAGAGAGAGAGAGAGAGAGAGAGAGAGAGAGAGAGAGAGTTGTATCAGAAAAATGAGAACGCGCGCGTATAATAAAGGGGTTGGTTGAGGAAATAATAAAAAAATTGAGAAAGCTTCCCACTAGAGTCCTAGACAGATACAACTTTTCGAGTTTCCTTTTTAAAACTCATCCAAAATGTAAACATTATTTCGAAAATTCAATGATTGAGCTAACTGAAATCCACAGAATTATTAGATAGTTAGATACTTTTTTTTTTTTTTTTTTAATTTTATTGTCTTTTGAAAGTTTGACCATCTAAATTTTTGGTTTAATTTTTTGCAATATTTGAAACAGTTTAGCAAATTTCAACTGTTATAACTATGGATTATTCTCTTACAGAAAACCCTAAGGTACATTTTGTTAAGACTTTGGAGGTGCTCTTTTGAGATCTAAGAGATATTGTGTCTTCTCCTTTCAAAGTCACTACCAGAATTCCATCTACACATTATTAGAATCCGTTCGAACCCGACCCGAGTTAGAAAATTCAAATATAATTGCAAAAAAATTCTAAAACTTAAAAAACATCATCCAGGCTTCATTTCAAGATGAAACAGCTCAGGACAAGCCCCTAAAAAATGACAAAAATACTCCTGAAACCTAAAAATTACCAAAATACCATCTAAACCTAAAAAATGACCGAAATACCCCCTAAAAATGACCAAAATATCCTTAAAACCTAAAAAAGTTTGGACTTTCAAAAATTTATGGGATTATTTTAGAATTATAATAAAAAAGCTCTTCACAAGTGCAACACGTGTATTCAAAAGTTAGATGTTTGAAGTTCATTATTTTTTATTTGATCTTATTAGTTTAAAAACTTAGTCCGAGGACCATACAACATCTTGGAATTCCAAAAAGATATAACTATTTTGTTAACTCATAACCCAAAATCGGTGGGGCCCATGGGTAGTGACATTATTTGGATGATTATTCAAGCAGTTCACTCAATTAACAAATCTCACTATTTTGAGAAATGGGTGAGCTAATTCAGAAACAGCACCAACATGTTTTCAAGTTATGGGTTATGAATAGTCAGTGGTAATTTTCATAAATTTTCAGCATAAACGGGTCCCACAGTAGTGTCTAGTCCCAACACTGCATGTATTTGGGTAGATTTGGGATGTGTTTAAATACTTCAAGAAACCATGTTTCAAGATCAAGTATTGAAGCCTTCAATTGAAAGTTCAAATAATGCATAAAACCCCCTTGAACGTTTAGACCCCCAATTACAAAATAACCAATTCAAGCTTTATGACAAACAACAAGTGTGCGGAAAATGAACACAAGCTATAAACAGAATTGGTAAACAATCTAAGCCAATTAAAAACACATCCACAGCAGAAAAATAATGACAAAGATTAAGGGAAGGAAGATGCAAACACAAGGACAACACACGATGTGTTATCGAAGAGGAAACCGAAGCCCTCACATGAAAATGTTCATTAAAAACAAAAAAACAAAAAAAACAAAAAATTTTCAAAAACTACACCACAAATACCCACAAATACCGACATATACCCATAAATAACCCTAACTCCCCCAATGCTTAAACAAATATTGAGATAAGGAGAGACGGTTCGATTAGTCTTTCGCCCCTATACCCAAGTCAGACGAACGATTTGCACGTCAGTATCGCTGCGGGCCTCCACTAGAGTTTCCTCTGGCTTCGCCCCGCTCAGGCATAGTTCACCATCTTTCGGGTCCCATCCACACTTCCAATGATATGAATAGTTCAAACTTTGATTTCTTTGAGATGCATCTCCACCCATCTTATTCAGCACTCCTAAAAGGGTAAAACTTTGCACGACAAAGCATATAACTTAATGTTGACAATGCGGACTATTTGGTGAAGCGGTTTTCAACAAATTTTTTTTTAAACACTTTTCAAAAAATGTAAAAGAAATCATTTTTGGTCTATTGTATTTGACATGGGATGACATAAAGGGCAATGGGTAGGTATATATAAAGGAGTAGAAGTGCAAGAGGCGAAAATGGTGAATTAAAATGCAAAGAATTTTGTGTGTATATGTGAGGAGGGAATGTGCAAAATAGCTGAAGATTACTCAAGAACTGCTTAAGAAAAGTGCAATCTGCAGTTCTGGATACACACTCGAACCGGGCAAGAAAATTCCAAAAAAAAATACCAAATGAATTCAAAAAATTAAAGAAACCCATTTCCAGCATTATTTTTAGCCAAAATGGGATGAGATTGGCGGAGAAAGAGAGAAAAAAATTTTAGACCTGAATTCCGTTCATACTCGACCTGTGGAAGGAAATTCCTTAAAGCATCACCATAATCTATAAACCCTATATAAGAATTGAGTTAAATATATGTAAATAAGCATGAAGAACCATAAAATATTGGATCAAAGAGGATTAATATTCTTATATAATAGTGGATGTGAACAATATTAAAGTTTATTTACAAACGAAATTTTGTACATCCTAAGCCCGTGTCATTGAAAGCAGGTCCAAGCTTCAATGGGGATTTCATCACTTCTCACGACTTTTTTCATTTCATCCTCTTTAATGCATCATTTACCTTGGTCATCTTAATTCTTTGGAGAAATCAGGGCGAGGGCTCCAGCCGATCTGGTACGCAACGATCCCGAGACCGATCGCGTTCCCAAGAGTCACACCGGCAACCACGGGGACTACGTCATCAACAAAACCGCTCACGGTCGCATGGTTACGATGACCAAGGATCAGAATCGCCGGAGGAACGCATGGGAACTCTTTTGCAAGAAAGCATTTTTAGGTAGTCCAAATAGAATCTGTCCACCAGAGCTTGAATCTTTTGCTGAGGAACTTGTAAGAAAATGTAAAGGCCTACCTCTTGCAATTGCGGCTTTGGGCAGTCTTATGTACTCCAAGAATGATACATGTGATTTGTAGGAATTGTAAATAAATATGTGTTAGGGGAATTTGACATAAAGAGAAACAAAAAAATAAATAAAAAATAAAATTTGTTAGATAACAATTTTAAAAAAATGAAGGTAATGGCATGTTCATCCAAGAGATCAATATACATAAAGAATTCCTAGCCTAGACATGTTCATCTAAGCATGTGAAGGAAAAACAAAATTGTCATGTTATTTGTCATCAACATAATTGCAAAGAGAAACAAAAAAAAAAAAAAAAAAAAAAAACCGATGCAAGGCACGATCCGATGCAAACCAAGTTACAGCCAAGTGAGCCAAGGTCTCAGTAAACACAACACAAAAAATGGAGGAACATGAAAAAAACAAAAAATATCAAAACCAACCTAGACAAGTGTATATGTCTACATCAGGTCAGACCACCATTTTCGATTCTGAGGTTGTTCATGAAAGGTTAGTCTAGTGACTTCATTTTCTTCTTCATCATATATGCATTTTTCCTTTGATGAGGACAACAGATATTCCTGCCTCGCTTACTGACTTCATTGGCTATCTCTGTGCTAAGAAAACAACATACATTGCAGATTTTGATTTTTTTTTTGGGTGTGCAGTTTCGAGGCCTCTCTCTTTAAACTGGTGTATTTTTACACCAAATAAAATCTCCTTGCCATTTTCTATATATATTAAAAAAAAAAAGTTTCCCTTTTTTTTTTTTTTTTCCTTGTGTGTGTGTGTGTGTGTTTAGGGGTTTACCCATCAAATTGGTCAACCTTTGACCAAGTGAGACTTCGGTGCATTCCGCGCCGGGGTTCGGTTTGCGGGCAGGAGACGCGAGGTCCCCACTCGCAGGAAGGGGCGAGGGGGCGACGAGCGCCCCTCGCCCCCCGTCGGTTGTAACCAATTCACGGGTCGTTCTGGATGCGGGCGTTTCATGGTGGCTACATACTAACATACATGAAATTTGGTATATATGGCTATCAGTTTAGACGATATATTGTAAGAGTCGTGCAAGGGATACATGTGTTACACCTACTCTTATATAGTGATATATTCATGTAAAAATAATGTTATTCCAATTAGATCATTTCATCTTGACACGTTGCCAAGAAAAATAGCTTCCCAAGCTTTTAATTAACTATTCCTTAAGTGATTTGATCGAAGCTTTTGAAGTTAAGGAATAGAGATAAAGTTTAACCACCTCTTCCTCCTTACCTTTCATGTAAACCTTGCTGACTATCGAAAGCCTTGACACGTGGTCGAGGTTTACTGGAAACTAAGCTTGAGCATTATGGGTAAAAGTCAGTGGTCGCTTTATCGAATGATTTATTACCTCTTTTCCTTTTACTGCCTTCTCATTTTTTTCATGGTGTAGGATGATCTGTTCTTCCTATTTGAGTCTCATCTTTTCCTCTAAACCTGTTGAAGCTGTCATTATCTGCTGAAGCATCCTGCATCATTTTTCTTCTTTTCTTAAAGAAAAAAAAATTCAAAATTAATTTATCATGATGTTCCTTGGATCATTGGATTACTCACACACACACAATAAGAAGCAATAATGATGGAGGTTGGAGGATGTTTGGTCTCTGCATAATTTTGTTTTGGGGTGTTTTGATCCTTTTAGTAGGCTCCAAGCCTTTTGTTGATGCTATTTCGCAGGAATTAAGAGTTACATTTTGGATGTACTCAGTTCTTAAGTTTTGCTACCTGTCCTGACCCGTTTGGTCTTGAAATGAAGCCTGGATGATGTTTTTTAATTTTAAAAATTTTTTTGCATTTATTTTTGAATTTTCTAACCCGGGTCGGGTTCGAACGGATACTGACTTTGTGGGCCTTTGTTGGCCTAATATTTTTTGCTTGGGATAAGTACGGGCCTAAATTAATTTAGTCCTAATAAAAATATTTCGATGTGTATATATATATGAATAGCAATTGGTGGGCTGGGCCACGTCCAATGGACACGTTAGATTGGGCCTCAAAAGTTTCAACCTTGCATCCTACATATTCATTATCTTTCTTAAAATGTACAAACTTAGGACGATTAAGTATTAACCCTCTTTTTAGGACTATAGGATGATTTCAATTCCTAGTCTCCTACCTCATGAACTTTTGCACTTGAAGATGGTTGGTGATGAACTTCTGTCCTTTGCAATGTGATAAAATTTTTATCCAAATTGGTGCACAATTGAATAAGATATGGTACACAATTCCTTGGTTTTATTTTGCACAGGTATTGTGTGAAGCACATATACAACAACTTCAAGGTTAACCACAAGGGCATGGAGTTGAAGAGTGTACTGTGGAGGTGTGCTGGCACAACATCAGCCAGGGAATTTGAGAGAGGGATGGACCATCTTAAGAGTTTGAATGAAGGAAAAAGCCAAGATCTAAAATTATAATTAGATTAAAAAGAATCCAAAATGGAGGAAGAAGCAAAACCCCAAATCTGATAATCACACTATGAAACATAGGTTAAGACATACATGTTTGTTTAGGTTAGTTTTAGGTTTTCTTTATGTCTTTAAGCATGTTAGGTTGTTAGATTTTACGTTTTGTGTTTTATTTGGCTTCTGCTCTATTTCTGTGTAAATTAGGTTTTCTAGGTAAAGATATCGGATTTTGTTGATAATCGTTGGCAGGTCAGTGACTCTTTCTGAATGGTGAGGGCTAGGATACCTGTGTGCATGCATTTCTTTATGCATTAGTAAAGAATTATGAAAATGGAGATTTTGGAAAAACAAGGGCTTTACATGCAAAGTGGGGCTAGGCCAATTGAATCAAGCCAACTTACATCCAGCCAGGCATGAATTCAAGAAAAGACCAACCCAATTAAATTTAAGTCCAATTGGAGCAAGGAATCAAATGAAATTTGCACCAAATCCAAGGTGTTGTGAAGTGATAGAAATAGATAAAACAAAGTAAGAAGAAAACAATAAATATATATTGATAAACTCTTGTATTCAAGTGGTCATCCACAATTCTTTTGATATCTCTTAGATGTGTACAATAACAGTAAAGCAATCTCTACTTTTAACAGGGCAGTTTGTTGTGCTTGGCCATATCCTTAGCTATATTCGAAAAGTGACTCTCTCATTGAATAAAATGGATTGTATTGAATATGAGATAAAGCAAAACTCTTGTATGTACTTGGCGCATGAAATAAAATCTAAATATCACATTTAGCTATGAATCAAATCATATATTCAAAATATGTGAATGTTTGAAGCAAAATACCTTCTAGCTAACGATGCCTTTCACTTATAAGGTGACAACTTCGTAGCTGCAGGCCTTTTCTTATTAGTCACGGAAGAGCCCCCAATTTGCAGTGCCTAACTCCCAGAGAGGAGTCTTTGCTTCTAGTGGCTATACCAGTTATTGGAGAAGAGTACAGAAGTCTTTCGTTGACTATGTTGGCTCCGGTACAGTTCAGAAAAATAGAGAAGAAAAAAAATTTACTTCCTATCAGTTCGAACCCGACACAAGTTAGAAAATTCAAAAAGAAATGCAAAAAAATTTTAAAAATTAAAAAACATCGTCTAGGCTTCATTTCAAGACGGAACCTCCTTTTGTTTTAATGAAAGATTATCGCATCACCCACTAACTAAATAAAAGATGGGAATTAAAACCCATTACCACTTGTCATTGTATATTTAAAACAAAAGAATTTATCTAATTAAAAGAATATTGAAGGTAAGCGAAACTCTTATACTATACTATCTACTTGGTTTCCCCACAGGCTTGAGTCCGAGGACCATGCAAGGCCTTGGTTCTGTGCAAAACTTGTCGTTTTTCTTTTGAGTACTTGGTTTCCCCATAGGCTTGAGTCCGAGGACCATGCTCATAAAACTTCTACTTTTGTGGGATCTGGAAGAGGTTGTGGTGAGCAGCCTCCCCCTCAATTTTTTGGAGAGGCTGATTCCTAGACTCAAACCTACGACCTGTTGCTTTTGCTTTTGGTGGAAGGCACTTGCCATTGCACCAAAGCTGATCTCCTTTGCTCATTATATATGTGTGAAAAAAAAAAGGTTTAGCTTGCATCCCATATCTTGTTCCTCATAATAGGGCAACCATTAGCTCATCCACTTCCTCAAATAGCACAAATATGTATCATTTGATTCATGAACCAATCACATGAACCCTAATGGGGAAACCTAAGGAAATGTGGTTTGAAGGACACCAAGGGGATCTCTAACAGAGTTTTCAGCAAGGGGCTCAAAGATTGACAAGAACTTATGTTTGAAAATTGGGCTTTTGAAATATTGCCAAGCATAAGTAGCCTTGGACTTTAAAAAGGAATGTGATGTGCGAATTGGGCTTGTAGAGTCAGTAGTGTTGAGGGAATACATATTCTCAAGATGGAATCCATAATCTCTTTTTATAGAGACATGAAATATCCCCATGAAATAAGTTTAATGGGAACTAGTTATTCAGAACGCCCACTTTAGTAAAAATTTTACAAAAATGCATCTCGATCGGTAAAGCCTTCTTCTCAATCGGTCAAACTTGGCATGTTTCGAATTCCTAACCCAGCAGCTTCCCTTTTCTTGTATTTTGACTTGCAGCACTTGGAGCATTATCTAATCACGAGATCACTTTGGGAAAGTCCGAAAGGAGTTAGGAAAAAAAAAAGGAGAGAGCTTCTTTGAAGAAATCTAAGGAAGAAGCAATGAGAACTGGGATCAATTTTAGAATACGGGCTTTGAAACAAGAGATCAATGACCTAACTGGATGATGTTTTTTAATTTTTAAAATATTTTTGCACTTATTTTTTAATTCATAAATGCCATTCCAATATCACAAAATATGCAGCTCAAAAGCCCAAATGAATAACCATCAAAAAATAATTGCAAATAATTCAGAAAGAAAATTTTAAATGTAAAAAAATTCTAAAAATTAAAAAACATCATCCAAGTTTCATTTCAAGACGAAACGGGTGAAGACAGGCCGAAAAAAAGAGAAGAAAAAAAATTTCCTTCCTATCCGTTCGAACCCAACTCTAGTTAGAAAATTCATTTTTTTTTTTTTTTTCATTTTATTGAAGTGCCCATCTATACACAATTTTTGAATTTTTTTTGGAATTTTCTATTCCGGTTCGGGTAGGAACGGAATTCGAGACTAAATTATTTTTCCTCTCTTTCTTGGGGTCTCATCCCGATTTGGATAGAAATAATAACAGAAGGATGTTTTTTAATTTTTTGAATTTTTTTGCTATTTCCTTTCGAATTTTTTTGTCCCGGTCAGGTAGGAACGGAACCTTACCATGCACAGCAGGGGATTACGGTCAGGATAACAATCACAAACACTGTAATAGCAACCACTAGGAAAGAATCGCAATAGAATAAGTAAACACTGAGAAAGAAAAGGAAGAGATAGATGCTAGTGTCAAGACTAATGTCGAGGTTCACTGTTTCAACTTTTCTTCACTTGTTTCTTGGTGTTGCTGTCAGTTTGGCCGTGGGTTGTGGGTGTCACTGTCGGTGTGGCCATGGGCCATGGGTCGTGGTTGTGGTGCTGGGTTTTTTTGCTTGGGTTGCTTACTAGTACAGATCAAACCCTACTTGAACTAGCTACTACCTGAAGAATTTGCTGGAGATGTATGCTATTTTTTTGTTATAATTAGCCTTTTCCCCTCCACAATTCCATAGTTTAATGTCAATTTTTCAACTTAAGGATATATTTATATTTTTGAGAGAGAAGCTTTCTTGTTAGGCAACTTGTGACTTCCATGCTATAGGGGCCAAGCTAACTTAAAGCCCAGATGTTTGTCGTGATTCGTGATTCTCTCTTCAAGATAAACTATCTTAGTAACCCATAAAACAATCTGATAACCCCACATTTACTTCTTTAATAAAATAAAAGAATGTCAATAATCCACTAGTCAAAACTCAAAATCTTATTTGGAAAATTCTCCAAAACCTTATCAATTTATCAGAAATTCCCTTGACATGGGTTCAATTGAATGGCAACTCCAATCAATTCCAATCCATTCATCCGCAGTTATTGATCTTGAATTTGGGTCAAAATCGAGTTAAAAAAAAAAATTATGGAGCCCTATAGTGACGTTTTTAAGGACCTATAGTGACATTTTAAGAGCCTATAGTGACGTTTTATAACTTGATACCCATGAAATCGAGTTATAGGCGGAGAATGCCTTGGATAGAGCCATACATGAGTTCACAATTAAAGCTAGGAAGTGGAACAAGGAAGTATTCGACAATATTTTTTGGAAAGGCGTCTTACGGCCAGGCTTCTTGGCATTCAGAGCATGCCATCGCCTTGGCTGCGTGCCTTGGCCTTGGCAGCATGCCTTGGCCTTGGCTGCGTGCCTTGGGGGGCTGCTGCATGGCCTTGGCTGCGTGCCTTGGCCTTGGCTGCATGCCATGGAGACTGTGATTCTTTCTCATTCTCCTTATCTCTCTTTCTCTCTTCTATATTTTCTTAGTTTTCTCTTTATTTGATCAAATAGTTTGATAAATACTCTATAGATTTCCAAGTTTAAGAAGTCTTTTAGTGCTTGCTCAAATTCCAAGAGAGTGACCATGATGGCAATATTTTTCATGTGTTGGCTTATCCTTTGACAAAATGCACTTTACTTGTAATTTGGTAGATCTAAGATGTGTTTAAAATATCATGAAGTATATTGAGTAATCAAAACAAGTGATATCATTGAAGACATGAATATTGAACCAATAAAAGTGAAGAAAAGCTGAAATAGTGAACCTCGACACTAGTCTTGACACAAGCTCTACACTAGCATCTATCGAGATTAAATGGACCTTGACACCATCTGTTAAAGAGAACGTTGCACATGTTAATTTGTTTAAAAAAAAAGGCGAAAACCACCTTTTAGTCCTTACATTTTCAAGCGAATCCCATTTTAGTCCCTAAATTTTATTTTTACTGCTTTTAGTCCCCCAAGACCCTAAACATATTTGTGGCACACTGTGTGGAAGATAACCTAAAAAACCTAAGGTAATTCCTAGTAATGGTACCCATGGGAATGGTCATCCCTCCCTCTATGAAGGCAATCATGGGAATGACCACCTCTCCTGTTTTCCTAGCACCGACCCACTCCGCCAAGGCCAAGACACGTTATATAAATTTTTGACAAATATCACTCATACTGGTATTTGTCAAAAATTTATCTGTGCTTATTCCTTTAAATTTTAAAATATCATGTGCTGTTGCTAAGTTTCATTGCTATGAAGATTTGGATGAACACTTGATGTATAGGATCATGTATCACCAAGTGAATCCTTACAATAATATAGATTAATTGCATATCTTATTGAGCATGGATTCAAAAAAGGATTTGCAAATACTACTTTTTTCATACGAAAGGATAAGAATTATTTTGTAGTAGCTCAAATTTATGTTAATGATATTGTTTTTGGTGCTACTAATGGGCTTGACAGAGTCAGCAAATGCTTATAATGGGAAATTTCAGTTGAATATTTGAGTTGAGCGTTTTATTCCCTATGTAGGTTTAGAGGAGAAGAGTGTTTTCCGCAACGACATTAACCATGATGATTTCTTTGGGTCTATTTAATTAAATTATCCATCTCTTACAAGGAATAAACAAAATTATAATTAAAATCCTTCAAAGATATTCAACTTTACTTCAAAAATTAATCATAAATTTTAATGTCTATTATTTTATTTTATTAACTTTTTTATTTAATTATTAAATATATGCTTGAAAATCATTAAATTTCCCTCACATATATAGATATATTGTCAATTTTGCAGTTTAACTTTTCTACAGATTCAACCAAGTATCCATTCTTATCAATTAATTGATCAATCATATACAAATAGTGTATGTGTGTGTGTGTGCGTATATATATTAAATTATTGAAGCCAAATTATTCATTTTCTTATTTGAATTTGAATGGTGAGAGGCAATGCATATATAGGTCAAAACATAACCATCTATTTTTTTATAGAAGAAAAAAAAATAATTAAGTCATATATTTCACTTAGTTATCTCTATTCTAAGAACCCTTAACCTTTTATTTATTACATTAATCCTACATGACACGAGGTTAGTCACCAACGAGGCAAAGACACTGGGCCAACTGGCCAAGTCCATCGTGGGAGCTGATTAAGTTTGGGTAAATTGATTTCAAATCACGCTCGCAAACTCAAATTTGACGAATAACGAAGCCGAGTATGAGGCACTGTTGGAGGGGATGTCTATGATCCGGAAGTTGGGTGGGAAATGCGCGAGCATATTCTCGGATTCGAGACTCATAGTGGGGCTGCATTTATGTGGAGAAAACCCCTGAATAGTACTGCCTTAGCCACCACAACTTACAGAAAGCCAAAGAGAGTCTGATTTAATTAATTAACTCCAAAAGGTCTATAGCGGATTATCTCTCTCGGGACCTCCCATACAAGTTGTCAGTAGATGATGTTTATCTTACAATTGGATGCACACAAGCAATAGAAGTCATATTAACTGTCCTTGCTCGCCCGGGTGCCAACATTTTGCTTCCAAGGCCAAGCTCACGTAGATCCTCTATAAGAAAGCACAAGAATCTTGAAGAAGAAACAGAGTGCTAGAGAGAAAGAATTGAAGTTGAAGAAATATTGATTTCAACTGAATGAATAAATCTGTGTTCAAATTGAAGCTCCGATTGTGTTCTTTCTAAAACATTAAGGCCACGTCTAAAAATTCCTTACCGTTCAAAAATTATTGTCGAAACGGTGACCAAAGGGGGTGAAAGGCTGAAGAGATATCTTTATAAAGTAAGGGCGAGAATCGACGGGCTGGAAGCAAAAGTCATCCAAATCCCCAGGGGAGAAAATGAACTCGCCGATCGGTTAGCCAAAACCGCTTCAGCAGAACATATGATAACACCTTTCTATTCTCTCCCCTGTTCTTCTCTCTTAGATTTAATTGAGTTTCATAATTTGAGTGGTGATGTATTGCTACCTTAGTACACCTCCGATGTTCCCGGGTTCTCTTTTTTTGATCAATACAATTTCGTTACTTATCAAAAAATAAAAATAAAAAATAAACTACATACTAATTCTAGTGGGTTATAAACACTGGTGCTACTAATCATATAGTATGTTCCAAGCACTTATTGACTTCTTTTAGTGAAATCTCACACACTGTGGTTGGATTGCCCAATGGGGAATCTACTATTGTGACTCATGTTGGTACCATAAAGCATTGTTGTACAAAAAAATTTACTTTATGCATTCACTTCTTTAACCATAGTGGTATTCTGATTTTCTCTTGACATTTTGTGTTTGAGGTGGATTTTGTTAATTGTTTCCCTGAATTTTCTTTGTTATAATTTTCAGATTGAAAGTGTTCAAGGTGAGGCAATCTATTCAGGGATTATTCAGGTCGTTAAGTTTATCTACAAATTCATATGCTTCGAAAATGGTTCTTGGATTCATTCTTTTGGAAGATTGACATGGCCAAGGATAGCAGAGATGATTATTTCTAACTTTCTTTCCTCTTTCTTTTTTTGTTATTTAAGAACTTCGTATATTTAAGTTGGTCCTCCTTGAAAAATTCCTAGTTCCACCATTGAAAGAACGAGTCTGGTTAACAGGTGTGCATTTGTTAATAAATCATTTTAACAGGGAAAATATCAATTACAATTATTAGGAGCTGCATATTAGGTTTCCAATTAAATTTAACCATGCAACACACAATATGTGATCTTCCCCGAAGAACATTTAAACTCAACTCTATGGCTTATGACCAATGCAGTGACATAGTAAATGAGCGACCTTTGTGGTTGGAAACAAAGATAGCCACTCATCAGTTGCTACTGCTCGATCAAGTTCTCCCAAACTATGATTCCCCCATTGACAGTTTTATTCCAAGTGAATTTATTTCCCACAAACCCTAGGTCCATGAAGCTAAATTCATCTAGAACATCATGAAACTCCTTAATAATAGTACTTCCTGTTTAAATTTTATCATTTTGCGTACTAAAATATTCTGATACAAATTCTTAAACTATATAAAATACCCCTATCTTTTAGTTAAATTATTTTAAATTAAAAAACACAAACTAGTTAAAAGAGTAATTTATTGTTCTTAAGTTTTAGGTTTTTTTCCTTTCTTTTCTCTATCTAAGTTGCTATTTTCCACTGTTCTGGTTGTGTTTTGGCATTTTGGAGAAGTTTGCTTGTCATCAGCTCACTTTGGGTCACTAAAACTTTTTGGCCTGTCCTGACCCGTTTCATCTTGAAATGAAGCCTGGATGATGTTTTTTAATTTTTAGAATTTTTTTGCATTTATATTTGAATTTTCTAACTCATGTCGGGTTCGAACGGATAGGAAGGAAATTGTTTTTGTTATCTATTTTTCGGCCTGTCCCGACCCGTTTCGTCTTGAAATGAAACCTCGATGATGTTTTTGTATATATTGCTCCTTTCGTCCTAAATTGTTTGGTCTAATAAAAAGAATCCAATTATTTAGAAAAATATTGTTAACTGTCTTATCTCTTTAAAAAGTTAAAAATTTCCTAAATTACCCTAAACAAATTTATTAAAAATTTATTTATTTTATTTAAAAAAAAATTGTAATATTGGAGCCAACTGCCAAGTGGAAAAAAAAAAAAAAAAAAAAAAAAAAAAAAAAAGACCCATTTAACATCTTCTCAACACATTTCCAAAGCGATTACGTGTCGTGAATAACTAGCCACAAACATTTTTTTTACCCAAAATTTGATTTCAAGATTATTGATCTCGAGATATAGGAAAAATATTTCCAAGCCAAATTCATGATCAAATCGTTGAACTTCCATTTTTACGCCCCTCCATCGGCAGTAATTGGAATTGGTGCCAGCCTCCGAAAGTTGCTCAACAATAAGATTCCTCGGGGCACTCTAGAGCTGCCGATCACCCTACCTTCAGTCACCTTACTCATGAGTTGTGTTTATAGACCGAGCTTATGAATAGTGAACCGGTCATGTCATTGGGCTCGGAAACCATGGACGGAGGAAAATCCCAACCTTCTAAGGAGAAGGAGGAGGCTCCGCGTACAAAACAACTGAAGATTGGGCACCAAAGCAAGGGTAAAGAGACTAAAGTCCAATGTAGGCCAATAGTAACCCATTCGTTTGATCCTATAATGTAACTTAGGACCTGACTGATGTGCGCCGCATATTCCAGAATGAGCCTCCTCTAAGGCTTGTTTAGCCTCCTCCTCTCCTAAGCAACGGAGAAAAAAAAAAGCCCAATAAAGAATGATATGCTTTATGTTAAAATTCAGTGGTAAAAGATATATCAACAAAGACATTTGGAGAATTCAAAGAGCAAGACTAGTAACCTGAAGGGGCTATAATTTTGAATTTTCTAACTCGGGTTTTTGGTATAGATTTATATTAATAGAGTTATTATATAGTTTTTAATGATTATCTAAAACTTCCTTGATTAGGTGATAATTTAGGTCTCCTTTAAGTATAGTGGTTGTATGGCACCAAACAACAAATTTAATAAATTTTCAGCAATTTGGTGCTATAAAATTGAAAGAATTAAATCATATTAAAAAATATAAATAAAAAATGCTGATGTGAAAAATTGTGGAAATGTCAACTAAAAGTCAAATGCTTCATACCATGTTCAAACAAGAATGATCAATCTTAGCAAAGAGAAAGGAAATTGGCTTCATTACTAGTTGATAAAATGATGTTATTGAACATTCTTAACAGGTGCCTTCCCGGATCGCCACCAAAGGAAAATAGAAAATATGATTTGCGAACCCACCCCATTCTAGTAACTGCCAAAGAAATCCTCAATTTACATTATCAAAGGCCTTCTCAAAGTCTAACTTGCAAAGTAGCCTTGGAACTATTCAAAACTGAGGAAGAAGATGAGTATCGGCTATTTCACCAACGGTCATATGTCAAAGGCCAAAACGATGCCGTTCTACTTAAATGTATTGTGTTTAATGAAGTGGTGAAATGGTAACGTTTTGTACTAGTCAGAACTGTGTCGTTTTGGACTTTGGTTCTCTTCTTCGTTCAGACTTGTTTCCAGAAATGCTCTGCTTAGTGCTCAAGTTTGGTGTGGCGGAGGAAAAGGAACAAGATATATTGTTTTAAGGATAGCTTGGGTAATTTGATACATAATGAGGAGACTATTGCTTCAATCATTAGGGAGGGTTACATTTCTCTGTTCACCACATGCAAAGAAAGTGCTCCTATCTCGATCTCGAATTTATTTATTTACTTATTTATTTTTTATGGTATTTTAAAAATTATGCTATGCCGATACTTTATTCAATTTTCTCCACATTCTCAAACTTTCCGCAATTCACAGGTCTTGTTCAAAGCTGGGCTGCCCTGGTAATGGGAATAGCTTCTGGGACTATTCCATGGTACACAATGATGGTTTTGAGCAAGAAGCTGCCATTTTTGCAACCAACTCAAATAGTTGGGGGGGCCAAGTCCCCTTTTTGAGGGCTAATTATTAAAATATTAAATATTTCTATATAGTAAAAAATAATTTCAAATTTTTTTTGGGGGGGGGGGAGACTTCTAGTTGATATGTTGATATGTTTTAAGTGTTAAGACATTGAACTGGACCATTGTGAGATTTATTATTCTACTAACAACTATCAAATGAATAATAAATCTATGTGTAACGACCCCGCCCCAACTGTGTAGATATTGTCCACTTTGGGGCCCATACCCCTCATGGTTTTGTTCTTCCCCAGGTTGCGCTGGGGAAAAGGCCTCTACACATTGAAGGGAGATCATTCTTTATAAACACATTCTCATGTGCTTCCCTAGGCGATGTGGGATTCCATGGAATGCAAGACCCCCCTTTTTGGGTCACTACAATCCACCCCCCTTATGAGCACACGCGTCCTCGCGTGTGGGACCCACACTTCCGGCTAGGGCATGGCTCTGATACCATAAATATTGTCACGCCCCGAACCCAAAAAGAGCTAGGCACGTGACAACAGCCACGCACTTATAAAGTTTACACTTTACAAGTGTGTAAGGCCCTCTTAAACAATTAAATAATTATCCTTAAGAAAATTTCATCAATAAATTTAAGAATATCCTCAATAAAGAAATTCTCAAAAGATCTCCAATTAATAATCTTCCAACATCAAATAAAAATAAACTAAATCCTTTAAGTCTGAAGGATTACACAAAAGGTAATCTTAAAACATAAAAGTTCAAAACTTATTCCATTGATTTCCTAAACTTCACTCATGCGCACATCCCAGCGGAAGCCCAAACATATGCTACTCTTCCTTATCAAAATCTGAAAGGAGAAAGAGTAGGGGGGGTGAGTTGACAACTCAATAAGAAACCAAATTCCAATTTAGTTCTATCCAACAATAGATCTATGAAGTAATAAGATGTAATATGAATCTTCAAAAGTTATACTATGCTATGGGTTTTCAAAAATAACTAAAGAAATTTCATAGTCTTAAAATAATAAGTTGCAAATAGATCACATACTTTAATCTTACAAATATATCATAGATGGTTTAGAAAGTAGTCAGTTTTTCATATGTCAAAGCTATAACTTATAATAGGTTCTAAAAATACATAAGCAATTTTGAAGACTCAAATTAGTTCAAATACTCAAACGTAATTCATATTCTTAACAATCTTATAACTATGGTCACGCTATATCCCCGTGACTGGGCATCAGAGTACCAATGAATAACCCCCATTGGTTTGGGTATCATAATACCAATGAATAACCCCTATTGGTTTAGGTATCAGAATACCAATGAATAACCCCCATTGGTTTGGGTATCAGAATACCAATGAATGACCCCCATTGGTTGGGTATCAGAATACCAATGAATAACCCCCATTGGTTTGGGTATCAAAATCAATTCATAGTCAATTTGTCCATAATCATATATAATCATATTTTCAATATTCAAATATATTTGTGATATTTCTATATTCTGTACTTTAAATCAATATAGTTAAAGGAACAATTAAATAAATAAATCATATATTCAATGCTCATATTTATTTGTGAAATTTATCTATTCTTTACTTGAAATCAGTAATACAATAGAAATAAATAGTAACAACTGTAAACAATTTTCAATAGTTAAAATACGCAAAATAAAACCCATTAGGATAAGGTTACTTACCTCAGCTAACTCACCACAAGGATCTTTTTCCTAACACTTTCTCTAAATTCCTTAGATATCACCTAAAAAATTTGCAAGCACTATACTCAATAATCAATTAATTTAAGGAAAACTTAAAATGGTACCCGGCTAGAAGAGTGATGGTTAAAAATATCTCATACTTTTTCACTATTATCTCAAAGCAAAAATCCACTTATTCATATATATATATATATATATATATATATATATATATATATATATATTTATATATTCCTTACTTTCTGCCACTAGTAATCCCCTAGGATAATATGCATAAAAGGTAAAAGTCATTTGTAAAAGAAGAGGAACATGTCAGGTACACGTGTTTTCCATTTTTTTTTTTTTTTTGGACGTTCACCCATCTTCAACAAATACACTGTTACGTACACCTTTTCTTTTCTTTTTTTTTTTTTTTTTTTTTTTTTTTTTTTTTTTTGGCTTGTCAAACCTCAAACCTATACTACTAGACTTTTGCATTTTCCCAACTCTATCAATTTTGGGTACAATTCCTTAAAGTAGAACTGTGCAGAATCTGACCCACTATGGCCATGCCTAACCTTCTGCATACCCATCTACATTTAACGCAACTGAGGCATAGAAAAAGAATTCCCAACTATTATCAAGACAGTACAGGTACCAAGAATATGATTTAATCCCTTGATCGTTCGGTTCGAAAAATTCATTAGAGATTTTAAATAGTTTCACTTCTTGGCCAAAATACTCATAAAAAAATTACTCTAATTCCAAATAAAGCTTAGATTGGACAAGAAAAAGATTCTTAGGCTCTTACCTCTATTGTGCAGTCAAATCTTCTCTACTTCAGTATTTTGGGTAGTCTCCTCTCTCAAACATCTGTCAGTATACGCTGACTTAAAAATTAGACTATATAAACTAGGGTTTCCAACCTTATTTTCTAAAAACCCCTTAGTAATATTAATTATAAAAGTTGACCCCATAACAAATTTACTTAAATACCCCTCCTTTTATTTTATTTTACTTTATTTTTTTTTCCGGGTATTACATTCTCCCCCACTTAAAAGAAGTTTAGTCCTCTAAACTTGACATACCTGAGTCCTCAAAAAGATATGAGTATTTCTCCTTCATTTCATCTTCTAACTCCCATGTAGCCTCTCTCACAGACTGGTTCCTCCATTGAACCTTGACATAATGTATGGTACGACGCTTCAACTCTTGCTCCTTCTTGTCCACAATTTTAACTGGTTGCTCTTCATAAGTTAAATCATCTCTTAACTTTAGAGGCTCATACTCTACTACATGACTGGGGTCTGGAATATATTTCCTCAACATTGAGACGTGGAAAACATTATGTACCCCTGATAAGGAAGGTGGTAAGGCAAGCCTATAAGCAACTTTACCCATCCTCTCCAAGACTTCAAAAGGTCCTACAAAACGAGGGCTCAGCTTACCTCGAAAACCAAATCTCATAACTCCTTTGGTAGGTGAAATCCTCAAGAACACATGATCACCCACTTGGAACTCTAATTTCCTTCTTCTAACATCTGCATAACTCTTCTGCCTACTCTGAGCTGTTTGGAGCCGCTCTTTAATCACTTGAATTTTATCTATTGTTTGCTGTACAATCTCAGGACCCAACAATCTTCTTTCTCCAACATCATCCCAACATACAGGGGACCTACACTTCCTACCATACAAAGCCTCATATGGTGCTGCTTTAATACTTGCTTGGTAGCTATTATTATATGCAAACTCCACCAAAGGTAGATGTTCATCCCATGAACCTTTGAAATCAATTACACAAGCTCTCAACATATCTTCCAATGTTTGTATAGTTCTTTCTGAAAGTCCATCTGTTTGAGGGTGAAAGGCTGTGCTAAACTTCAAGTTAGTACCCATTGCCTTATGCACGCTCTCCCAAAATTGAGACACAAATCTTCGGTCTCTATCAGACACAATGGATGCAGGTGCACCATGCAATCTCACTATTTCATTAATATACAATCTAGCTAACCTTTCGAGTGAGAAATCCACCCTAATGGCCAAAAAGTGTGCAGATCTTGTCAATCGATCCACAATCACCCAAATTGCATCTTTACCAGTAGGGGTTCTAGGCAGCCCCGTCACAAAGTCCATAGTAATGTCCTCCCACTTTCGTTCTGGAATGGGAAGAGGTTGCAAATATCCAGCGGGTCTTTGATGCTCCATCTTGACTTGTTGACACACTAGACATTGAGCAACATATTGAGCAATCTCCCTCTTCATGTTGTTCCACCAAAAAGTCTCCCTTAAATCCCTATACATCTTAGTGCCTCCAGGGTGTATCGTGTAACTCGTGTTATGAGCCTCCTTTAGAATTTCTGCCTTGAGGTCTGGATCATTTGGTACACAAAGCCGATTACCAAACCTCAAGGATCCATCCTCAAAAAATGCAAAACTCAGATGGAGAGCCTAGATTTATCAAATCTCTTATCTTCTGCAATTGTGGGTCATTACTTTGTGCAATCTTTATTCTTTCAATCAAGGTAGGCTGAACTCTAAGGTTTGCCAGATGTGCCTCTGCTTCATGAAACCGTACTTCTATCCTTATTTTCCTCAAATCTTCCAAGATGTGTTTTTGTGTAGTCAACAATGCTGCCAAATTTCCTGCAGACTTCCTACTTAAGGCATCAGCTACCACATTGGCTTTTCCAGGATGGTAACTAATAGTCAGATCATAGTCCTTTAATAGCTCCAACCATCTTCTTTGTCTCATATTCAAATCCTTTTGAGTAAAGAGGTACTTGAGGCTCTTGTGATCAGTGAATATCTCACATTGTTCTCCATACAAATAGTGCCTCCAAATTTTTAGAGCAAAAACCACCGCAGCTAACTCCAAGTCATGTGTGGGATAATTTTGCTCATAAGGCTTCAACTGTCTAGAGGCATAAGCCACTACCTTTCCATGCTGCATAAGAACGCACCCCAAGCCTTTCCTAGAGGCATCACTATAAATGGTGAAACCTCCACTACCTGAGGGTATGGTGAGAATGGGTGCTGACACCAACCTTCTCTTCAATTCCTGGAAGCTTTCTTCACACTTTTCGGTCCACTCAAACTTAGCTCCTTTTTGGGTCAAGCGAGTCAAAGGCATGGCTAAGTGAGAAAATCCTTCAACAAACCTCCTGTAATAACCAGCCAGTCCCAAAAAGCTATGAATCTCTGTCACACTGTTCGGTCTATTCCATTCAACTACTGCTTCCACTTTCTTAGGGTCAACAGCAATCCCATCTTTAGATACAACATGCCCAAGGAATGCAACACTGTCTAGCCAAAATTCACATTTTTTAAGCTTTGCATACAACTTCCTCTCCTGCAATAGTTGCAGCACAAGCCTCAAGTGATTCTCATGCTCCTCCACACTCTTGGAATATATCAAGATATCATCAATAAATACTACAACAAATTTATCTAAGAAGGGTTTGAACACCCTATTCATCAAGTCCATAAAGGCTGCCGGTGCATTGGTTAAGCCAAAAGGCATCACTAAAAATTCATAATGACCATATCTTGTACGGAAGGCTGTCTTGGGCACATCAACAGTCTTAATCTTCAATTGATGGTAACCGGAACGAAGGTCAATCTTAGAGAAAACCTGCGCTCCTTGGAGTTGATCAAACAAATCCTCTATCCTTGGTAAAGGGTACTTATTTCGCATTGTCACCCTATTCAGCTCCCTATAATCAATGCAGAGCCTCATGCTCCCATCCTTTTTCTTTACAAACAACACAGGTGCACCCCAAGGGGATACACTAGGCCTGATGAAGCCTTTGTCAAGCAACTCTTGCAACTGTGCCTTTAATTCCCTTAACTCAGCAGGTGCCATCCGGTATGGGGCTTTAGAAATTGGGCTAGAACTTGGTAATAGGTCAATAGAAAACTCTATCTCCCTATCTGGTGGTAACCCTAACAAGTCTTCTGGAAACACATCTGGGAACTCTCTCACTATAGGAATGTCCTCCAGCTTCAATTCACCTTGTTGTGTGTCTCTCACAGTGGCCAGATATTCTTTACACCCTTTCTTCATCATACGTCTAGCTTGTAAAGCTGAAATCACCCGTGGAGAAGTATATGCCCCACTTCCCACAAAACAGAACTCAATCTCGCCAGGTACTTGGAAAATTACCTTCTTCCTATGACAATCAACCATGGCATAATGTGCAGCCAACCAATCCATCCCAAAGATTATGTCAAAATCCCGCATCTCCAGCAGTGTTAGATCTGCTAGTAATTCTCTATCTGCTAATTTGACAACACAAGACTTGCAAACACTATCAGTAACTACTACACCCCCAACCGGGGTATCCACACATAATTCAGACTCCATAGGCTCAAATTTAAAATTATGTTTCTTTGCAAAATTAGAAGATATAAAGGAGTGAGTGGCACCAGGATCAAACAATGCATAAGCATAAGTTGTGGAAACCGGAATAATACCTGTTACCACAGCATTAGAAATATTAGCATCTTGTTGAGTGAGTGCATAAACTCTTCCTTGGATCTTGGGCTTTTGGCTTGCTCCCTGATTCTGTCCTGTTGTTGGTCTTGGGGTGGTCTGAACCTCCTTCCGTTGGGGACACTCAGCAATCCTGTGACCCCTTTGTCCACATGAGAAACATGCTTCAGTATTCCAGTGGCAATCCTTATCTGCATGAGGCCTACCACATCGAGAGCACTTTGGCAGTGCCTTGGTATCAGTACGTTGTGTTCCTTGTTTCTTGGCTTGAAAGCTGGAGCTTTGCTCTCCTTGCCTAGGCCTCTTCTTCTGGTTATTATCTCTATCTGCTTGAGCCTCATTAAGCCCCATCTCCACTAGTAAAGCCTTACTCACCACCGCCCTAAAGGTAGTCAACTCAAAGGGCACAACTCCTTGCTTAATTCGAAACCTTAATCCATCTTCAAACCTTCGAGCCTTAGCTTCTTCATCCACCACCATTGTTGGAGCAAATTTGGCTAACCTGGAAAATTCTACTTCATACTGAGCAACTGTCATGTTACCTTGTGTCAGCTTGATGAACTCTTTTTCCTTCTGAAAGCGAATGCTCTTAGGAAAATATTTCTCATAGAATACAGACTTAAATAGCTCCCAAGTCCAAGGCTCAGTCTCTTGGCCACGTTTTTCTTCTTCCAGCCGCCACCAGTCATAAGCATCTCCACGCAACATATAAGCTGCATAAGCCACTTTCTCACCCTCTGAGCATTCAAGAACTCTAAATACTTTCTCCATCTCAATGATCCATTTTTCTGCTTCCATAGGCTCAATAGTCCCCTCAAAAGTTGGAGGAGACAACCTCTTGAATTCAATCATCCCACCATGATTACCTCGGCGTTGCTCCATCATCCTAGCCAAGTTATCTCTAGTAGTGACCTGTTGTTGGACCACTCCAACCAAGGTCTGCATCATCTGGATCATCTCTGGTGGCTGGCCTTGGTTGTGCCTACAGTCTCGGTTCGCATCTTGCTGATTCCTACCATTGCCAGAGTTGTTGGGAGTGTTCCCAGTGTTTTTACTGCGAGGTGGCATCCTAACCTCTCTGTTCATTAAGCACATAACAAACTAACATGTTATCAAACTAAAAAAAGAGATCAAAAACTCATCTAGTATATATATCATACAACGTATCCCCAAATGTCTAATTTTCTACCCCTCTCACCATTTAGTTTCATAAATCAATGCCTAAGGATCCAACTTGGCGCTCTGATACCATAACTGTAACGACCCCGCCCCAACTGTGTAGATATTGTCCACTTTGGGGCCCATACCCCTCATGGTTTTGTTCTTCCCCAGGTTGCGCTGGGGAAAAGGCCTCTACACATTGAAGGGAGATCATTCTTTATAAACACATTCTCATGTGCTTCCCTAGGCGATGTGGGATTCCATGGAATGCAAGACCCCCCTTTTTGGGTCACTACACTATGACTTCTATTTACATCAATTTTTACTCCCCTCAGATTGAGATTTTCATAACCGAGTGAGACTTTTGATGAGAGGCATATGTCGCATTACCATTTTTTTTTTTTTTTTTTTTTGTGAAATAAAGGAAATATCAAGACAAGAGGAAGAAATATGAGAATTAAATAATATGCATAAGACTCAAGGGGTCAGTCACACTATAACTCAGATGATATACCTCTTTGAATTCATATCATTTATGCATTAATGATATGTGGTAATGATGAATCTGTCAAGTTTTTGAGTGATTGGCTACATATGTGGCATGAAAGAGGTTTCCAAATCAGCAAAGTTCGAACTGATGGTGATCAATGTGACATGCAAGAAGATGATTATAGGCCAAAAACTCACCCGTATACCAACCCCATTAATAAACTTGATTTTCTTACAAAAGATATCTCATTTGCTTCTGATACATTTCGAAAGGCTTACCCAATGTGAACCTTGTACCGGGCCTTAGCGAAGTAGATGGAGGCTAAGGTTGGGCTACACAAAACTTGGGCACCAAAAGATCCTGTTAATATCCATATATTCTTAGTCCGAGGAGACGAGATAGATATTTGTAGGTTCTTACTTTAAGTTTTCCAGTTCTTTTTCTGTTCCTTTTCCTTTTCTCGCGTGCCATTCTTCATGAGGGCTCCCTTTCTTATATAGCCTCCTTGAAGCCATCGTGAGCGACGAAATTTATATTTTGTCGCTATTTATATAAAAATTAGTAATATTTAGCGACGAAACCTAAATTTCGTCGCTATATGTTATGTTGAACTCAGGCGAAATTTTTCGTCACTAAAAGTTTAAGTTTTTTGTGACAAAAACTTTCGTCGCTAAAGGTGTTTTTGAGAACACTATTAGTGACGAAAACTATTTTGCCGTTGAATATAACATATAGTGACGAAAATAAGTCGTCACTAAAAATAAAATCCAACACTGTTACGGGTTGTTACGAATCGTGTCCTTACAATTAGTAAGTTAGAATGTTACATTAAGTTAGAATATTATATTTTTATTTATTATTAATTTAGAATGTTACTTATAGATATGTATGCTGGTTTAAGTTTGATATAACTTATAACCATTTGAATGAAATCAACATTAAAACAAATTATTTAAATATCAAAATAAGAAATAAAAATTAAATTTCTTTTAAGTGTACAAGTAAAATTTATTTTTTTAATCTTAAATTTTGAGTTAATTCTTTTTTTTCATTTTATTTATTATTAAATTTAATTATATTATCAAAATATTTTTTATTAAGCCGTGCACACAAGTTGTTTGACATAAAACTTGAATTGGTTAATTTGTAAATTGGGGGTCTAAACGTTCAAGGGTGTTTTTACACTATTTGAACTTTCAAAATCTATCCAATCAAACTAATTTTAGTAAGTAAACCATATTACAGGGTGAAGAAAAGAAAAAATATTGCTAAGCAACACTGTTTGGGAGCCAATACTAAAGTTGAACTGCTATCATGATTATCAAAATGAGGTAGCAATCGTCCAGGCTTCATTTCAAGACGAAATGGGTCAGGAAACGCCGAAAAAAAAGAGAACAAAAAAAATTTCCTTCAATTGTCCATATTCTCAACACCTGGACGACATTTAGGGAAAGTAATTAGGTTTGAGTTGAATGATGATCTTCACAGGTGTGGGCCGTGTGGCAATGCCTACAACTGTAGATTTTCTCTTCAAGGCTCATTACAAACAATCTCCCCATGCCTTCAATCATATATTTCTCTAAAAATCTATGAAAATATAAGGAGCATGTGAATATTTAGGTGTGCAACTTTTGTTTTCTGGCTTGGATAGACTTTGTCATCACACCGAAAGCCTTTGGGTACCATCTCAAGAGCCCATAGTCGAGTTTTGGCTTGGCTTCCCAACATCGTAGATAGAGGCATCAATTTCCCCTTCGACACCTATCAAATAAAAACTTATAGTGCCAGGTTCAATGTAATCTTGGGCATTTTTAGTGTCTCACCAATTAACTTCAAACCAATGGTAAAAAAATTAGAAATAATCTGTCTACCAATAATCCAGTATTGTTTCAAAAGAGAAGAACCTAAGGAATAGCACTTAAGGTACTATATATAAGTTTTGTCCATAGTTGTAATGTTCAGGTACCTTTGGACATATCATTTTTGTAGACCTTGGATGGAATACTTTCAATAGTTAGACGGTACTTTTGACCTCATTCTACAGTACAATTGTTATTTAATAGATAATTTAAAAAAAATTTAATTATACAACATGCTACAGTACAAAGGGCAGGGACGTAGTCAACGCGAGCTGATGACTCGCGCTTACTAGGAATTCCTCGTTGAAGACCAACAATTGCAATGATCTATCCCCATCACGATGAAATTTCAAAGATTACCTTGGCCGACCAAGGTAATCTTTGAAATTTCATCGTGATGGGGATAGATCATTGCAATTGTTGGTCTTCAACGAGGAATTCCTAGTAAGCGCGAGTCATCAGCTCGCGTTGACTACGTCCCTGCCCTTTGTACTGTAGCATGTTGTATAATTAATTTTTTTTTAATTATTTATTAAATAACAATTGTACTGTAGAATGAGGTGTTTCAAATTAAATAACAATTTCAATTTAGCGTACCCTTTTGTTATTTACTTTATTTTTTGTTTTCTTTCAGATTAAACTTAACAAGGAGTAAAACTCTATCTCTCTAACAAGTCCAACTTAAACTCAAACTCAAACTCAAACATTGATGTTATTTCTTGATTATAAAATTTGATATCTCCTGTGATTTGTTTGTCAACGGATACAATTGATGATTTGATTTTATACTTAAAAAGCGAAGAAGAACATGCTTTAGATGAATAGCTATTCTTTAAAATGAAGAATAACTATTCCTATCTAAAAGGGTTGTAATAGCTATTCCTTAGTAGATGTAAAAATTTCTAACATTAATATATTTCCAAATAAATAAACTTTCCATATCCACCTAACAATTATAGAAATAAAAAATCATCAAAAAATAACTCATCTCTCTAAAATTTAAAATATATTATTTTCTAGGAAATATATTTGTATGAATGAGATATTTCCTAAAATAGATCTAGTCAATATTCTTCAAACGTGCAGGTTTTTTGGGCAGCCATTTTACTGCAAGTCAGTCCACTATATCCCAAAAATGACCAGTGTTACTGAATCCCCAATTAGGTTTCACATAAAAATATTTCGCCGGACCAGCTGGGTCTTCATCCCCTTCATATTTTATGCGTCCAACGGTGGTTTCTTTCCCACCACAATTTATATGCAATGAATACAAATCTACATAGAAGCAGCACCACATTAACGACAATCAAATACAGGCAAACACAATAAACAAAAATAAAATTGTCATTGTCTTGTGAATTCATTTTTGTAGCTGTCTTGTGCAATTCTTTCTTTACATATCCCATGAAGGAATAGAATGGATGGTGGCTGTTGTGCATGAAGAAAGAGAAACAATTAAAAAAATCAAGAAAATTTGATATTTTAATGAAATGTAGTGTAAAACAAATAATCTAATAGAAGAGTTGAACTCATTACCAAGCAAGATTACATACTCATGAATAAATTGTCATGGTTGTAAATGGTCATTCTCAAGATTTTAATTGAGTTGAAGCAAGCATTAAAAGTTTAAGAAAAAAAGCTGGCTGTTGCGGTGCTGGTAGACTAACAGAGTGGCTATTTAGCGCGAGAACTATTGATGCCATAGTGGGTCTGTCAGCTGGATCCTTCTGAACACATAATAAGCCAATGTGGATGCATTTAATGGCTTCATCTATCTCATATAACAATAAAGCAAAAAGAAGATACCACTACCCAAAAAAAAAAAGTCCTATAGCCGCATTTTTAAAACGTGACTATAGCTCATAAAAACGTGGCTATAGGACGATTTAGCCTATAGCCGCGTTATTTTAGGCCGCGTTTACAACCGTGGGTTTTTGATATCTAATCTCTATGTGCTTTGTCTTAGAGTGTTGAACAGGGTTCTTAGAGATGTCGATAGCACTAGAATTATCACAATAGATAACCATGGTGTCTTGTGATATCTCATAATCACTCAAAAGCTTTTTCATCCAAAGAAGCTGTAAACAACAACTTCCAGCCATTATAAATGGCGAACGCAGGTTGGTTGAAGCGTCGGGGCAGCTTAGCCCCTTCAATTCTATACGTGAAGGGTGATCTCGAAACCTGGTCCAACGCCTTCTTCATAACATCGTTACCTGAACCCTTACTTCTTCACTTGTTTCTTGGACAGATTTGCATGGCTTCACTTTTTCTTCTCCTCAGCCCAGTAGACCCTAACTCTTTGAATATCAAAAAATATAGCCCCATTCTTTGTTTACCTTAAACCAGCCATCACATGAATATACATTAATAATTTATTTTAGGAAAGTTTTAATGGGAAATTGAAAAAACTGTCAAAAAAATTAATTACTTTTTCAGTTTCCCATAAAATGTTTTTTGAATTGGTTTACTAATGTATGCCCTTAGGGTCATAAGAAAAGTAAAAAAGGAATTGGTGAGTTTTTTTTTTTTTTTTTTTGCTAAGAAAAGAAGCATTAAGCAGATCTTGTATTGGTTAAAAAAGTACAATGCCAACTTATCCAAATTTACTTTGAAATTGATGAATACTGGAAAAAAAGAAAAAAAAAAAGCGAAGTGCCTCACCAAAGCACTGTTACCACTACAGTGCTTACACAGTACAAACACTCTGAGTGTACAGTACCAAAGCACTGTAGCGGGAATTGGCACTTTTTATATATAAGATATCTTATTTACAAAAAAAAAAAAGAAAAAAAAAATGACGTAGAATACACCAACAGTTATATTGTCATGTGTTCTGTGCATTGTCTATACCTCCCTTGCTTAAGAAGTGTCCAACAATTACATGTGATAGGAGGGTCCACTCATGGTAAATAAACAGAGCCTCAAATTTTATAAAAAATGACTGAAATATCCCCAAAACCTAAAAATTGACCAAAATACCCCTAAACCTAAAAATGACAAAAATATCCCCCGAAACCTAAAAATTGACCAAAATACCACCAAAACCTAAAAATCACAAAAATACCCCCGGGGAAGAAAATTGTGAAAAAAATAGCAAAAAAATTCAAAAAAATTAAAAAACCTCTTTCCAACATTATTTTTAGCCAAAACTGGACGAGATAGGCCAGGAAAGAGAGAAAAAAAGAAACTCAAAGAATGTAGAACTTGTTAGATATTAAGGTGCTTTAATGCTTGTTTGAGATATAACGTCCATTTTTTTTACCACTATCTATAGCTAAATTGTAGTAAAAAGTTGTATCTATAGCAATTTCTGTCATAAGATAACATAATTTAAAAATACTTATCAAACAGTGTTACTTTGACACTTAGAGCACCATTCCATTCTCTCAAGTGAAAACTGTAAAATGAAGAGAATCATGTTTAAAAGAAAAATACTAAAACTACAATTTTTTTACAAATTGTTGATGCGGTGAGTGGTTATTGGCTTAAAAAAAAAAATTTGGGATTTGCACTACTTTTATTGTGTTTATGATTAACATCACAAATTTGAAGATAAATTATCAATGTTTGAGTTTAAGTTTAAGTTAGACTTGTTAGAGAGATAGAGTTTCAGAAATTGATTATTATTTTTTTTTTAAGATTTCCTAGGTAATCGGCTACTCGTTCAATACCGCGAGAGGGACTTGCATATCATTTTACAAAAGCAAGTCTTCCAGACTTCCACTAGCGTTTTAAAGCATTTCTTTGCAAAAGGCCTTTCGTGTTTAATACTGGTGCCATTGACCTTGAGTTCACAGGGACTTGTTACACTTGGTCAAACAGAAGATTGAGGTATGCAAACATTAGAGAAAGGCTAGACTGCTGCATTTGTGACTAGGACATGATGCTTAAAGAAGGAGAGTATGTCCTTTAGGGGATGGTTCAACCATGGATTGAGGATCTAGGGTGGTTTTCATAATAATTGGTTGCTATGTTAGATGATGTGCCTCGTAAAACATTGTATAGGCCTTTAGAGTTTTTTAACTAAAAAAAATGTAAATAAATCACCTTTTTTGTTCTTATCAACTTTTAATTTCTAAATTGATAAAAATCTTAATTTGATTACAATCCAAACTTTTCATCTAATCCTTTTATATTATAATTTATTACAATTAAAACTCTTCATCTAATCTTTTTTTTTAAATTATATTACTATGTGAAAGAAAACACAAATTTTGGACAGAACCAAGACCTTGTATGGTCCTCGGACCCAAGCCTCTGGGGAAACCAACTACTTACAAAGAAAATACAAGTTTTGGTGGATTGGGGTCTGCAAAACTGATTAAAAGATTAAAAAAGCTGTGATTTGCAAGATAAATTGGGGGGTTACAGTCTATTTGGATTTGGATTCAAAGGAATCCATGGTGGCCAAGTGAAAAATGAAGAGTATTTTGCAAGCTATTAAATGGGAAGTAAAGTTGAGTTGTTGCAAGAGGGAGTTATTTAGTTCCAATTTATTGTAATCAATAACTAATATCTTTCACAGCTAAATGCATAACTATTTCAATTAATATTCATTTACTGATGCTATTTTGCATATTTATAAGAACCAATGTTACTAAACCATGTTAAGAGACCTTTATAGCTCAATTAGTACTGGTTCTAATTTTTTTTTTTTTTTAATTCAATTTAATTTTCTTCTTGATTTTTTTTCAAGTTTGTTATAAAGGATTTCAACCATATCCTAAGAAAGGTTTGTAATCATATGTAGATTCATTAAATGCAAAACTCATATGCAACTAGATTGGGTTCCATCTGAATATAAAAGGCTAATGGAAACTATGTTCTCAAATATGAATTTGAAAATGTGTTTCCCACAGACGACGCCAAACTGATGAAGTATGAATTTGTCAGTCGAAATGAGCAGATGGAGCTCCCCGCAAAAGGAGCTTTCCCCCTGCTTTGCAGCCAGTCATCCTCCAGGCGTTTGTACTCCTCTATGCGTCTCATCAGCTGCCTCATGTCCTCCGGGGGTCTTCTCGTCAGTGACTCCCGCAATTCAGAGTCTTCGGACAAAAGAAGACGGGTGAAGTTGTGGTTCCCAAGGGGTTGGGGTCGTCGGCGAAGAGGAAGCAGCCGCCCAAGTCTGACTGTCCACATAAGCAGCAGAAGGTTCCTTTGGAACCCGTTGTGGGCTTGATGGCTGAGGGAGCGAAGACCGACATTGAGAAGACGTGTTGTGCCCTAGCATAGGCCTTGCGCAAGTTGTGGCAATACATACTCTACTTCACCACGAGGTTTATTTCCTGCATGGTTCCCATCAAGTACATATTTGAAAAGCCTGCCCTCACAAGGACCATTAAAACATGCCAAATTTCATACTATACTTAATTTTATTTATCAATTAAGTCTGGTGGGTCAAATGAAATTTCATTAATCTGCCACCCACTTTAACCCATTTGATCAACCAACCCATGGCCTTTATGGTCTGGTCGAACAAGTATGCCATTTTCTTAAAGTTAAATTGAAGTTTTGAATTTATGTTGATGGTCACTCTTTAATAACCAAATCAAAATCAATAAATCTAAAGTTATCGTAACTTTTACAAAATATTTCACAATAATTAACACGATAAGCTGTGAATAATAGATGATAGGATATGGTTTGCCAAGAATTTCTGGAGAGAATGGGGGATCCCGAGAGAATTGCTTAGGGATCCCCGAGAGTTTTTCCCTTTTTTGCTCCAGGAGGGAACTAACATCTGCTAGTGTTAAGTATTGGGGGTTGGCTCTCCCTCCCACTGCTGTCGAGACCTAGATAGATAGCTATCTGTCAGGAATCTGTCCAACTTTAATGAACAGCTCTTCTTCACTTGTTTCTTAGACAAATTTTCATGGCTTCAATACTAGACTTGAATTCTTGTTTTTTGCAAGGTTTTTAAACCCTGATCGGAAACCTGAGGCCCCGAACGAGGAGGCAGCTACTCCTGCGGCAGCGCCTACTTAGAGGCCAAGCACTACTGAGAGCCCAAGCACGAGCACAGCTCCTGCCGGACGTTGCTCTCGTCCGCCTGTTCCAATGTAATAACTAATCCATGTAATAAAGATGCAATCAAATGATCAAATTACATTATACATAAATAGTTATTATATTATAAGAGCTATTACAGTATAGCAAATGTACTTTTAGTAAATTTGGAGGGAAAAGACTAGGATCACAATTCTTTTGCCTTCCAGAAAAACATTTGTGAGAACCTTCGAAATTCTGCTCCCAGTTTTCTTTATGCCACTGAATTGTCTGATAATGGAAAGAATGAATGCATCATTGAAGGATGGGATATTGTGGAGCATCCCATGTTTCTATGCCTATATGTCTAGATCTATGTTTTCACATGTTTGTATGCTTAGACTTGTGTTCTTCCATGCTTTTATGCTTAGATGTACATTCACATGCCTACATGCATGCTTCCATGCTTATATGAGGATGGCTGAAGAAGATTAGGAGAAGACTGCTTTCATCACGAGTCAAGGACTCTACTGTTAAAAGGTAATGCCTTTTGGATTAAAGAATGCCGGAGCTACTCAAGATGACCACGTCGCGAATCCTCCAGTCACTCCTCTGACTTCGTCGGCCAATCCCTCAGTTGTTGAGATCCCTTCAACTCAGGATGCCCCAAATCAAACCAAGGGCGACGGGACCCTACAAGACCTCCCGCTGTCCGACCTCTTGGTCGGAGATGAGGGTTTTGGTAATGCCACGCCTTTATTGCGATCTGCTTAGATCTGCCCTTCATCAATGTGGGTGTCTCTTTACCTATCCAAGAAACATACCGGACTACAAGATATTTCTTTGAATTCATTCATGATGCGTTCCTGCCGCTTCATTATCCGAAACGCGCCTTTAATGATTTCCCTTTACGAGACCATTTAAATTTGACGGTTATTGACGGCGTGGGGAAGTGGGAAATACCCCTCTTTTTAAACTCGATTTTCTCTAAAACAAAGTTAAGCCCTATAGTGACATTTTTAAGGATCCTATAGTGACGTTTTAAGGAACTATAGTGGCATTTTATAATCCAATCTCCATGAAGTCGAGTTACATGCTAATTAAATTTTTTTTTATTTGTTTGCCCTTAAAAAAAAATTGAGGAACACCCTCAAGAAAAATTAGGAACACTCTCAAATTTCAAAAAAAAAAAAAAATAAATAAATAAAATATAGGCAACTCCTGGACTGAACCGCCCACAATAGATCCACAGCTTGTCTGTGACTGATCCGTTGGACTTGTCCAGGACAGTTTGCGGAGTGATGGAATCTGGTACTTTAACTTCATGAGATTCTTGTTGATCATTCAGTCCTCCATTCCTAGGGGGAAGAGATCCATTTCCACTTATAAATACCTCTTCACCAAACCTAGAAAGGAGAGGAAGAGGGGCATCCCATGGAGAGAGATTTCTTAATCGAGCTTTGAAGGAAAGATATATCAACTCCCAAACAACCTTCCTAAATGTGATGGGAGATACCCAAGTGTTCTTGTTGTAATTTTCCAATGGGATTGTAATTTTTGGATTTTATGTGTGGTTTTCTTGCAAAATATAAATATGTTGTGCTGAGTTGATTGCCACCCATAATCGAAAGCTTTTACTATCCAGATTCCAGAATGTATGAGGTCAAAGACGCATTTGTGCACAACTTCTTTAAAGCATTCCAATTCTGTATGACCAAACTACAAGGAATGTGTTAGCTAAGACTAGGAATTTCAGATGGAACTGTCAAATGTGAGAAAAAAGTAAAGGAACCACCAAATGTGAGAAAAGAACTGTCACATGTGATGTTAGAACTGCATAATGTGAGGATGGTACCGTCAAACGTGAGAAAAAAAGTAATGGAACCATGAAATGTGAGAAAAGAACTGTCATATGTGATGTTAGAACTGTATAATGTGAGAATAAAATCGTCAAATGTGAGAAAAGAAGGAAGATGATCGTGTTGTGAGGAGGCCATCATGTGGAAGCCGGTGTGCGGAGGCCGGCGGCAGAAAGAAGATTTGGAGTGACTGTGGAGTACGAGTGTCACCGCGGCGGGTGGTCAAGCAGCGGTGAGGTGTCAACAGACTAGCGACTTCACTGGGGACACTTAGAGAGTTTAGCCTTTAGAGCTTTTGATAAGATCCTAATCTTTGGAAATTGGCTTTCAAAAACATTGAAATTGGCATTAGCCTCCGGGGCTTTTCTTTTGGAAAAATGCTTTTACTATATCCTAGTAAACTAGTTTCAAAATGAAAAAATTTTCAATACTAACCTGTATGCCATTTCATCCATGACAGTTTTACCAATACATGTAGCACCTGCACGCCGGCATGCCCCTGGGATGCCCACTGCCTGCCTGCTCATGGGGAAATAACCTCATTTTCCAAAAAACCTTCATTTTTAGGAAATCACTCCAAATATGTGGCCAAGGCATGCAGCCAAGGCCATGGCCAAGGCATGCAGCCAAGGCCATGGCCAAGGCATGCATCCAAGGCCAAGGTGGACGCTGCTGAGATCGTCAGGAGGTGCGACAAATGCCAACGATACGGGAATGTGCAGCGGCTTCCAGCAGAGAAAATGATGACCATAGCTTCCCCATGGCCGTTTGCACAATGGGGAATCGATATCGTCGGTCCTCTGCCCCAAGGTAAAGGTCAGGTAAAATTCTTTCTTGTTGCTATTGACTATTTCACAAAATGGGTTGAAGCAGAGGCCCTAGCAACGATCACTGAGGCTCGGATCCAGAACTTTGTGTGGAAGAACATAATCTGCAGGTTCGGGATTCCCTCGACGATTATATCAGTGAGAGTGTTGTTATGTCAAGCAAATAAACTGTTTTCTTAATTGTGCTTAACACATTGTTCACCACTGCAACAGTCGGAGGGGCACCTGCCGAATAGGTTGACCCGGTTAGGGGTCCAACTTGTCCAGTAGGAGAGGGAAAAAATTTGCAATTGTAGCAATTCAGTTGCCGAAATATGAGAGGAACAGTAAAAGGAGGAACTTTTTTTTTTTTAGAATCGTAAAAAGAGAACTTGGAATTTCAGCAAAAATTTAGAAAATTTTGGGGCCCACAAGGAGAGACAATTGTTTTTGAAAAAGTTTGAATGCTCATATGTTTCCAAATTCATGGGAAATTATGATTATTCTACTGTCATTATTCATAATTCTATTATTCGTCCTACAAGCTCACCATTTAATTGTGCATAGTAGCATTTCTAGTGTGAATAAAAAAATATATATATAAAAAAATAAAAAATATATATAAAAAAAATTTAAGTTAATTCAATTGATAAAATATTTCTTCGTTGGCATTTGTAGAATAAAACTACCTTTAAAAAACAACTGTTGAGCGCATTGAATTTAAAACAACAAAATAACTGCACCGCGTAAGCAAACTAAAGCGGTCCTCGGACTCAAGCCTATGGGGAAACCAACTACTTACTAGAAAAAATACAAGTTTTGGACAGAACCAAGGCCTTGCATGGTCCTCGGACTCAAGCCTCTGGGGAAACCAACTACTTACAAGCGATGGTGAAGCCTAGGCGTTTCAACATAGGAGATCTCATCCCGAGAAAGATCTCGTCCCGAGAAAGGTCTCTTTGTCAACCAAGAACCTAGCACATGGGAAGTTAGGCCCAAACTGGGAAGGACCCTATAGAGTTATCAACTGTAAAAGGCAAGGATCCTACTACCTGGAGGCCCTGGACGGGAGAAAGTTGGAACATCCTTAGAATGTGGAGCACCTGAGGAGGTAAATGGAGAAAGTGCAATAGAGCACAAAGTAAGACAAACTTAAAGATAACTGTCAATAAGACAATCTACCATGAGTCTGAAATGCACAATGAAAACCACATACAACCAAAAAAAATTGCAGTGGGACATATCAAACTGAAAATTGAATATCTACAGTACTTTCAGTAATAAGTTTTTAGTTTCAGCAAAATAAGTAGCATCCAAACAGATCCGTAGCATACAATATATTTAGAGTTTTTAAGAAAATGGTAGAATGTTTAGTTTAAGGTGAATCAGTCTTTAAAATCCTCCTATGGATAAGTTGCATAGTTTGCTTCAAGAAAATATTGTTGAAGACTTGAAAGTGATATATGTTTGTTATGAGACAACGAGATTTTGGGTTGGTGGGTACTCAGTTCTTAACTTTCAACTACTCTAATGTATTTTTAATTACTTTTATTTCCATTTCTTCCAAATAATAATATAAAATGATTTTGGGTGGTTTAATGTAAAGAAAATCACCCACAAAAAACGAAACTATGTAATTTTGGAGTCATTAGCAGCCCGAGATGGAGCCAAGACTTTGGGGCAAAAATATTTTTAAAAAATCATTATAAAACTTTAAAGGCAAAAATGCAAAACTAACTCTCTAACTTTCACTGCAACCTTTATTTTTGTTAAAAAGAAGATGAGAGAAAGAAATGTCATAATGCTAATCCTAATCCAATAAAAAGATATTAAGTTGTGTAAAAATGCCAAAAGTTGTAGCAGGTGATTTATCCTTTGAAATATTTGTTTAATATTTCAAAGTTGATACCACAATGACATTTGTGGTTCAAACTTGCTAGGACCAGGAGTGCATCGCCGGTAGAAGGGACGAGCAGGCCAGTGCACACCAGGGGCGGACCGCTCTGCCTAACCCAAGGTTCAACTACGAGCTTTTTAACTGCAACAACTTAAATATACGCTATTGGAGCTGGACCCTGTGGAGCATGTTAACCACTTCAATCAAAGAATGACTGTGCATTCCAAGAACGAGGCCTTGATATGCAAGGTATTCTCATCTAGCTTAGGGCCTGTGGCAATGAGGTAGTTTGACATCGGTTAACTTTTCCTTTAAAAATTTATGGGAAAAATTAACAAATACTTTAAGGACATTAGTTCAAGAAATGTTCTTAAAAACTCTTTACGAGGAGAGGAAAAAAAAAACAATTAATTTTTTGACGATTTTATATATTTCTTATAAAAATAATAGGTCATGTTAATGGATGTTGCTTTCATGAGTTTCAGTTTCAGTTTCATGTTCTTTTTTAAAAATTTTTTTTTTTTTTAACTTTTCTGGTTTGCTATTTGGGTTATTAGAGAAGAAGAGAGAGAAGGCAGTGGAGCGAACATAGGCCAAGAAGGGATAAGATTTTTCAAATCCACAATGATTACAAGGGTATTCCTCCATTAAATGTTTTGATATTGTAAATAAAATCTTGTTAATCTTCGTCTACCCCAACAAGATCTTCTGTTTCTGTCTTCGTTTCTAGGTCTTTTTTGTGTTTGTGTGTGTGAGTGTGATAGCCGGATCAAAATTAGGGTTTTTAGGCCCACTCGAGATCGACTTTGGGTCAAACTTGGTTGAAGTTGTTAAAAATCTTGGAGAAACTTGGATTTGATGTAAAACTATGGAAAATGTTGTTTTCAAGACGAAACGGGTCAGGACAGGCCGAAAAATAGAGAACAAAAAAAATTTCCTTCCTATCCGATCGAACCCGACCCGAGTTAGAAAATTCGAAAATAAATGCAAAAAAATTCTAAAAATTAAAAAACATCATCCAGGCTTCATTTCAAGACGAAACGGGTCAGGACAGACCTCGCAATGCCTTGGTTCTGTCCAAAACCTAGTTTGTCATCCAAGTAGTTGGTTTCCCCATAGGCTTGAGTCCGAGGACCAGGGAGCTGCAACCCGAGGGGATTTCGAGATCGCCGCCACCAAATTAGCACCCAAAACGAGATCAGCGGCTCGTATTTTTGGCCCGGGGCCGACCTATTCTGGAATCAATGGAAGAGGCTATAGTTGATTGTTTGATAAATCCAAAAACTAGAACTAACCATGAGATGATTGACGGAATTTTTATTCCTCAAAAAGCTGAAATCATCAAAAAAAATTCCTTTGGCCTTGGCTGCGTGCCATGGGGGGCTACCTTGGCCTTCGCTGCTGCATGGCCTTCGCTGCATGCCATTGGGGGGGGGGGGGGGGGGGGGGCTGCCTTGGCCTTGGATGCGTGCCATGGGGGGGCTGCCTTGGCCTTGGCAGCATGCCTTCTTGTCCTTTGGCTGCGGCTGCCTTGGCCTTGGCAGCAGAGCAAATTACAAAAAAGGACTTTACAGGTTGATACTATAATGATAATAATAAAAGTAATAATATATATTTTTTATTTAATGATGTAATAATAAGAAAACATCCTATAAAAAAAATTTAATAACAACAACAACAATAATATAGTTCTATTTAATAGTGTAATTTATTTTTACCTAATTTTTATCTTTCCCAATATCTATCTCCTACTACCACAAGCTTCTCTTTCACTTATGGAGTAGTTGGACAGAAATCCTCTACACTCAACCACATGGTCCGCATCTAACCTTAGTAATTTCTAAACAAATTCATTCAACTGCATCCAAGCTTCTCCAAATTCATCTTCTTCGCGTCACCCACAACTTCATCCCATACCCGACCTGAGTTAGAAAATTCAAAAAGAAATGCAAAAAAATTTTAAAAATTAAAAAACATCATCTAGGCTTCATTTCAAGACGAAACGGGTCAAGACAGGCCGAAAAACAGAGAACAAAAAAAAATTCCTTCCTATCCATTCGAACCAGACCCGAGTTAGAAAATTCAAAAATCAATGCAAATAAATTTTTATAATTAAAAAACATCATCCAGTTGTCCTTTGTGGAGTAGAGAGCTAGAAATGACATTTCACACATATTTACAGAGAAAATAATGAAATGATGAAAGACACCTAGAGTTGCGTTTTTAAAAACGCAGCCCAAACCGGGGTTTGTAGCTGTGTTTTAGACACCCTAGAGCCGCGTTTTTTCACACCCCCAAATGCGGGACCTATAGCCGCGTTTTCGGGGGTATTTCGGTCATTTTTAGGTTTCCAGGGTATTTTGGTCATTTTTTGGGTTTTAGAAGTATTTTGGTTGTTTTTAGGTTTCGGTGGTATTTTGGTCATTTTTTTGGGTTTCAGGGGTATTTTGGTCATTTTTAGGTTTTAGGGGTATTTTGGTCATTTTGTCCCTGCCCCAGTCCTGACTCCTAACACACTGGCGCCATGTTAGATATGCTCATGAGAGAGCGGGTGGTACTGATAATGGGTGTCCTCGGCTCAATCACGCCGAAAGTGAGACGTGACGAGCCCCTGCTTCGGATTTTGGCTGAAAGGAAGGTGAGACAAATCTTGAGTCTCCGCCATCCTTGCCCTGACCGAGCCATTTCGAGCTTTATTAGAACATGGTGTTTTTGGGAGGGGAATGGCTTCTTCATTGCTTATTACTATGTAGTCCATTGTTGTCCTACATAAACGTACGGCACCAAGGCTTTTTTCCTCCAAGATTGACAATCAGTGAAGCTCAGGATCTCAGCCCCCGACTAATAAGAGTAGGTTCGTTGGTACCTGTGAGGAACGGGTTAACCAATACTGTTTTTCAAGGTGGATATCGATGTAGTAGTGATAGGGCATACCTTTGAGTTCTAGGAGGTGCGCAAGTCAAGCATTGACTTCTCCCTTTGTTCTAGGGATGATTAGGAGTGGTTTTCTACTAAGTTTAGAGTGTGGCGAGACACCAGAGATCCTAACTTTGTGTTTGACTTATCATCACCAATCTCAGCCGAGCTGCCACTTTTTGGCCTTTGTGCAGGCCAAACAAATAAGATCAATCTTCTTAAAGATCTGGAGTGTTATCTTCGTCATGCCTAAACAGTCCCTGGTCATATGGGAAATAAGGGTTGTGGGCAACAGATTCCTCAGAAGAGGCTTTAGATTCTTCTTGAAATTTGATTGCTTGTTGTGGGTCAAATTTGATTGCTTGTTGAGTTTTGGGTCAAATAAATGTGAAGTTTTGATTTTGATTTTGGGTTTAGTGAGCCAACTCAAGTTTTTGATTTTGGATAAAGTGTATGTATGGAAGAATAATGATGACATGACTATTAAATTAGGTGGGGTATTACTATTATCTGTATGAAGAATTTTTTATTACAGTGGAATGTATAGAAGGGAAAAATGGCAACTGGCAAGTGCAAAAGACTTCACTTCACGTGAGCTTTCCCCATTATTTTATTGATCAATGTGTAAAAAAAAAATCATTATTTAATTGATCCGTTAGCCACATCAGCTTTTCTTGTTAGTTTGGTGACAGAATAACAAGGCCTTTGGCTCCTTCTTTATTTACCTTTACTTATTATCTGTACCTAATTTTGGTCCAACCGAACCTGCACATTCATAAAGTCTTATTATAAAATTTTAAATTTATATTTTTTTATTCTTTTGTTTGAGAAATCCTCACTTAATGGCTTAAATATAAGATATGCATTCTAAAAGTTTGCTGTACTTATAAAACCTGTGATGTTCTTGTGAAACTACATTGAAAAAATGTCGTTAAAAGTTGGAACCTTTTTTTAAAAATAAATTACAATTACCAATGGAATTGACAGCCCCCAAGCTCTCTCTCGGCTGTAGGGAATTTCATCGAAATTCCAACCTGTGAGATACAAAAAAATAGAGAAAACACACGCCAGAGAAAACACACGCCAAAGAAAACAATCACATGCATAAGACAATATTTACGGTGTGCGCCAACTCATGGACTGGATTGATAAGTACAAGAGGGTTGAGGAAGACCAGCAGTTGGGGAAAGGAAAAGCTAAGGTTATCCCTCAGGAGATGAGGAGTTTCAGGTCGGACCGGGCCCGTGTATTGTTTATGAGATTCATAAAATCTCTTTTTTCAACAAAATTTTTATTAAAAATTGATCTTAGTAGTTTGTAAAATGTTATAGACCAATTTGTGGTTATAGTATTACTCTTAAAAGAATTAATGATATTATTAAACGAGTGCAAATTCTAATTTTATAGAATAAAATTGCTAGAATTGATTGAGTTTACAATTCAATCAATAAACACACACACAATAAACATGTCTATGTTTTATTTCCTGAACTAGTTCAAATGCAACCTATGTCAACTTTCCTGATATGGTTGTCATTTTCATGGTGTGTTTTATTCCTTTGAGTAGATTGAGATTGAAGTGTAATTCTTATAAAATATTTACTTATTTTTCTTTACTTAATATGTTATGTTTATTTTTTATTTTATTTTTTGTTTAGTTTATCTTTTCAGGGTGGGCAGGCTATTAAACAGAAAAGATAACTCTTCCCGAGGCCCCCGCCGACGTCTCCGGACTCCCTAACGTTGCCGTCAGCCGCCACGTCCCGGTTCAGGAATTTTAACCCGATTCCCTTTCGAAGCTCGCGTTTAGCGGGAAATCCTGCCCATTTGTCACCACACCCAAGCGCTAATGAAGCACATCACTTATAGGGTATACCTTAGCTAACTGATTCCAACTTTTCATTGCATTTGGGGTTCGATGCAACATGTTGCTAGTAGGGACACCCTAATGATTATCTATTATGAGTTCGTTCATAATAGAGTGACTAAATTTTATATTGACCATCAACCTACTACAATCCTCCACCTTTTCTAAAACTTGTGACCTACTTCTGGAAGGGATGCATTTATTAGATAAAAGGCTGACGCGGGCTCTGCTCGCTGCTCTGCTGATTCATGATAACTCGACGGATCGCACGGCCATCGTGCCAGCGACGCATCATTCAAATTTCTGCCCTACCAACTTTCGATGGTAGGATAGTGGCCTACTATGGTGGTGACGGGTGACGGAGAATTAGGGTTCGATTCCGGAGAGGGAGCCTGAGAAACGGCTACCACATCCAAGGATCCACACCAACAGCAACATAACTCCTGAAACAAAAGCAGAATGAATCATCCTTATTCTGCAAAGAAAATTACAATCAATCGTAGAATAAGGATTTCTCATTCCACTCCTATCTAGAATTATTTTTAGAATCATATATATGTTTTTTCTTTTTCTTTTTATAAATTATAATACTTATTCTTATTCCCTAGTAATCGTTAATATTAGATTGTATCAAATGTGCTCTTAGTTTCAATTTGAAGGAACTAAAATAAGGGTGAGGAATTTTGTGAATCTATAAAATTTTCATTTGTATTGCTTTTGATTAAAAAAAAAAATGTCATTATCTTTTTTAAAAATTCAATAGTTATAATGTGGGGAGGAATGACATTTTGGTTAGAAACACCAAAAAGAGTATTGATTTTATTATTTTTTTTTTTTTGAGAAAAAAGAGTATGTTATTGTGTGTGTTTATGGTCTGACCAACCAAGTTTTGCAAATACTTTGATTTTTTGTGCAAAATTGATTTAATGCTTGAAAATTTATGGAGAATGTAAGAAATTTTAATTTTGGATAATTAAAATTTTATCAAATAAAAAACAAGAAAAGAGAAAAAAAAATGCTACGTTTACAACATTTTTCACAACAAATCTTAAGTGACATGTTGTTACCGGTTGTTATTGATGGGTAAAAAAGTAATTTCAATGATGGGTTCAAATTCAAACCAGTGTTAAAGTTGTACCAGCTCCCAGTGTCATATAATGCAGCTTCAATAGTGTAGTTCTCAAGAACTCTGTCTTTTGATGCTTCACAAGAGTTGTCTATTTTCACTTCAACCTGGATGATAAGTGCAAGAAAAAGAAACTTGAAATGTCTCCTTGGGGGGGGGGGGGGGGGGGGCATGGCCCCCCTCTACCCTACTGTATGTTTGTCCCTGTTTCTAAGTTTCCTTAAAGAAATAAAAGTATTGTTTGCTTTAATGCTATTTTTTTTCCTCGCTCTTTCTTAATGATGCATTAGTCACTCACCTCTAAACATGATCCAACCATTCTAAGCAACTTTCACTCATCTTTTAAGTTAGTTTTAACCAATTTTCTTTATACTTCTTACTATTAAGTAGTGCTCATAAATCGAAGCGAAAAAGCGGCTACACTAGAGCGGCATGAACCTCCTGATACTATCCATAAATGACTTGTTTTTGGTAAGAGATGTACATTGGAGTAAAAAGGTTCAGGGATTGGAATTTTCATGATCTCCCCGGAGCACATCACCATCAAGAAATCCTTGAGATTAAACTTCTTTGCCACCAACAATGAAGCAAAATACGAAGCCCTCTTGGTCGGCCTGAGCTCTGTCACAAAGCTCAGGGAGGGGGTTGAAGCTTCAGCCTTCAACAATGGTTGTAAGCATGTAAATACTTTGAAGGGAGCTGTGTGATGTACTCTGAAGGGAGCAGAATTTAAAGCTTGTTTTTCTGTGTGTGTGCGTGTGTTTTTTTTTTTTTAGGGTTCAGATTCAAAGGGAAGTAGGAAACCGTGAGAAGCGGTCTGATCACAGTTCTCAGAACCGTGCAATCAGTTCCCTGTTCACTGTTTAAAAAATTGTTCGCTGTTTTCCCATAAAACATCTAGTGAAATCGTGTTTTCTAAATTTAAAAGCCAAATCTGAATGCTTTTTCATGTTTAAATTTCACAATAATCGAATTTGTTTTTCTGCATTGATAAAATTCGTTTCTACGTTAATAAAATTTGCTCTCTACACATCATGTTTACTGTATTTTCGAAACTGCTTACCGCATTCATAAAATCTATTTTTTGGACCTGTCTCTCCAAGGTAATGGGTCGTGGCTCGTCTGCTTGAACGTTGTTGGTAGTTGCCATCGAGCGAGTAAGTACCATGCAACTCTTTGTCCAAGAAGCGTTTGTATGGCTTACAAATCGCTGTCGTTTCCCACAGACGGTGCCAACTAATGATGCCATAAAAATCACCAGTGAGCCATACAGTCCTCGCACACTCGAAGCAAGACCTGCACAACAAAAAGAGAAGACCTAACAGAAATACCCTCCGAAGGTCAAGTTAAAACTCAAGTCTAAGTTTAAATTTGATTATTAAATAAGCCGAACTCTAACATGATAATGCTGTTGTTTTTTTTTTTTTTTTTTTTTTTAGAGATAACATAACAATGCGTCTGTGGACAAACTCATGAGTATGAAGCTTAATTAAAGGGTGTCGGTGTGTATTATGTATGCATGTATATATGCATAACTTATATTCATATAGACTTGTGTTATCTTAGTTTTGATAGGTGATATCACATCAATTTTATATTTAATTACACATAAAAATATGTGAGTTTAAAAGATTTCTCTGAAATAATCTCATTACATGAACCAGTTAGGGATTGAAATGCAACTTAGAAGCAATCAAAATTAGTATTTTCTTTAAATAGTAAATTATATTTTTAGTCCTAGAAACTTGGTGTAAGTTTGATTTTGGTCCTTCAAGTTTTAAAATATTGGATTTGGTCCATGAAATTTCTAAAAGGAAATAATTTCTTCTCTATTCTAATCAATTTAGAAGCCTTATACATTCAATTAACCAAAAAGAAAAAAAAAAAGCAAAAGACTTTTGAATTAAAAAGGTTATTTCTAGAAGCTCCCAAAACCAAAATTGGCTCTTGGTTGTGGAAAGGCATCTGTAGTAGTAGGGAATCATTGACCTGGCAAATGGGTTGGGTTGCAAATTTCACTGCCCAAGGACCAAGCCAACAGCCACCTGCAAAACGAGCCTTAATTAAAATATACACATAAATATATTATACCATAGAATTAGGGACAGCTCCATGTCATGGTTAGGGTGTTCAAATGAACACTCTGACCTTGGGAAAAAAATTATATAATAAGAAAATAAATAAATAGATTTGACAAGAAGGCCAAATTTGGAACCTATCTTAAGTAAGCTATTCTTCCAACAGGGCACAAACCTTGTGGTTGAGACTTCTGGCTAGACGACCATCGTCCAAAAACCCTTTAAAGTAACAAGCCTAAAAAAGGCAATTGTATGAAACCCCGTCCTTAAACATAGACGAGGTAATGTACTTGAAAAAAAATTTAATGGTCCAAAACAATGGACCCCACCCCCCCCCCCCCCCTCCACCCAAAAAAAAAAAAAAAAATCCAAATCGAGACCACTCTTTCTTCGGGACCACTCCAATCATCAACATAATGAAATCGAAACCAACATCGAGTAGCATTGTTGATAAAAGTAACGGACCAAAACAGCCAAATTTAGTTCTCCTACCTTCAAGGGATCGACCTTAGTTCTCCTGAAACCCATAAGATCGACTTTAGCTCTCCTATATCCTGTAGGATCGACAGTAGTTCTCCTACCTTCAAGGGATCGACCTTAGTTCTCCCGAAACCCATAGGATCAACCTTAGCTCTCCTATACCCTGTAGGATTGACAGTAGTTCTCCTACCTTCAAGGGATCGACCTTAGTTCTCCAACCACCATATTTACTCAAATAGTCCTGCCACGCCTTTAATCTATGATTTGGGCAAGATTTTTTTTAAACAACCAATAGACTTTATCTCAAATCAATTTTAAGTGCCCTTGCACAGCGCATCTACCATTAGCTGAGTATTAAAATTTTGCAAGTATAAAGGATAACAGGGAAAAAAAAATGTAATCTTACGGTAAATTTTTTATAAGTCATATTTAACAAAAAATATATTAAGTGATATAATATTATTTAAATTTATATTGGGTATAAATTGAACCGTTCTCAACCATAAATCTTCTTTTACATCACTTTACACTTTCTTTAGTACAACTTCTGCTTTCACTACAATTGTAAACAAAATTGGATTGAGTATATTTAGAGTCTGCTTGACAAAGTTTAGTCTCACTTGATGCCCAATACCACTAAAATCTAGCTTTGCTCAAACAAGTCTCTTAAAGATCTGGAATATTAAAGAATGAATAAGATTGTTTCAGTTTTGAGAGACAACGTGGATCAGTCCATCTTTCATTTTAAAAATGCAGCTCATCAACTTGTACACCAGAAAATGATGAAATTTGATGATACCGAAAACAATACCACCAATGAGTCACACGATCCTCGTTTGATCGCAAATGGCACCTGCACAACGAAAAGGAGTAACCTAACAGAGAGCACCGGTGTGGTACCGGCCAAATACCCTCCGAAGGTCAAGTTAGAACTATTCTCACTGCTCTAGAGTGCTAGAGAGGGTAAAATTATGCGTACCTCGGGTAACGAGAGTGCTTAGGTTTTTATAGTAGCAAGGGTCATCCCTCTTTTCCTTGGAGTAGAAGTCTTTTCCTTATAGGAGTCCTTTTGGGCGTATTTTCCGGGATCCTTTCCTTATAGGAGTCCCTTTGAATATTCTCTTGCGTGGGAAACAAGTCAACTCTTGACTTATGACGTGGGAAGCAAGTCGACTTTATGATTGGTCCGTCGGCCTCAATGCATCTCCTTCAGCTTTTTGGGCGTCACTTGGTGAAACCGTCAGTCTTGGAGGCCATCAAATACAACCGTCAGCTATTGCTCCGTCTATTTATTTATTGAAGACAGCATAACACCGTCAGTCTGAGGCTCTCTCCTTTTAATCCTCATCAGTTGCCCCCTACTCTATATGCTTGACGTTTAGAACCGTCAGCATGTGGAGTTATTTCTAAAGAAGAATTACGAATGATTCCTCGGGCCGCGAGCTATTTAATGCAAGGTCACGTGGCGCGCGGTAGTTGGTCTCGTTTCTGGCACAGGCGTCGCCTCGCGTTTCGTGCGTTTTCCCCCTATATAAATATCACGCCTCACAGCCTTATTTCGCTATTTCAACCTCGAAGATCTTTCAAGAGAGAAACCGTCGCTCTTACAAACGATTCGTCCCGTCAACTTTTACCAGTACCGTCATCCTTCAAGTTGTTTCACTTATTCAAGATCCATTTCACCTGTAAGTTCCTCTTCCCTTCTCTTTGTTTCTCTTTTTATTTTTACTTTTGCCCAAAGAATTTTTTATTAAGAACGTCAGTCTAGGGACTTAGGGTGTATCCGTCACTTGTAGGTAGTCAGATGTCAAGTGACGCGTCGAGTGATCAGTCGTCAGTCCGCGACGGAGCGGGCTACGACGAAGTTTTTGGCTCAGGTCAAGAGTCCGACGGCTTTTCTGAGTCGTCAGGAAAAGAAACGTCAGCCCAATCCCTTAGTATTGACGTAGAAGACCGTGTCGAGGGAGTTAGGGAAAAAATGTTAAGTGAGGTTGAGGTCCAAGGGATCGATGAGGAAGTTGTTGATGACGGTAACTGGGAGGAAGGTGACGAGGAGATCGATAGCGACGGAGGTAGAGGTGGTAGTGACGGTAGTGAGGATGAGGGTGACGAAGAATCCAGTGAGGGAACTTCGGGGAGTTCTGGAGGTAATCGTCCCTTCATCCTTCCAGAGGAGTGGGCCGTCAATAAATTTCTCCCAAAGATGAGCAACAGAGTTTTTTCTGAGTTGCGTATTCGTTTCCAAATCCCAGATCACATTCCTCTCCGTCTCCCTAAAAAGAATGAGAAGTGTTATACAGGGAGGACGGCTGATGTGGGGATGTAAGATGCCATGTTCGCAGCTGGCCTTAGACTTCCACTGACGGCTTTACACCGTCGGCTGGCGGATTTCTTAGGATTGTCCGTCAGCCAGATATCTCCGAATGCCTGGAGGATCTTTATTGGTGCTGAAGTCCTCTGGGGTCGCCTGAGTGGGGGGAACCGTCAACTTTCGCTTGACGAGTTCTTTTACTGTTACAGACCTCAACATAAAGTATCCGCCAAGGGGACATATCATTTTGCACCCCGTGAAAAGAGCTTAAGATTAGTGTTTGATATGTCGGATTCGAATAGGAACTGGAAGAACAGATTTTTCTTTGTTAAGGGGACGGACTGGGTGTGCCGCCCGGATGAATGGGACACGTTGCCTGGGGGTTATTTTGATAACACATGGGCTTATATTAGGGAGTCAAGTTGCCCCCGTCTCTTTCTTTTTACCGTCGCTTTTCATTTTCATCGTCTCTTTTAACACCGTCTGTTTCCTTTTGTTTCAGCCGTCACTCGACCGGAGGTGTCTGACGAACAAAGGGATTTCATCCGCCGGATACTCACCATCTCACTTGAGCAACGTAGGTGTAGGGATTTGATAACCCTAGACACTCTACATTTGTATTGTGGTGGTCCTGAGCCGACGGTCGAAGCACGGAAGTTGGAAGAATTTTCAAGAAAACGTAAGTAAATGCGTTATTTAATCCATCTACTACTACTCATCCGTCAGATTACTTATCCGTTAGCTTTCTTTGTGCAGAGATGGAGGCTGCGAAGCAAAGGGTGAGGGCCGCTGCCGCCCGTAAGAAGGAAGAAGATAAAGCTAAGGGAAAGGATGGAGCGTCAACTCCTCATTCCTCCTTGAAGGGCTCAATCAAGAGGAAATCTGACGGAAAGGATGATCCTCCTTCTAAGAAGGTGGCCGTCACTCCTACGGACGTGCCCTCCCAGAAGTCATCCCCCAAGCCTAGTCACGGTGCTGGGAAAGGAGTGATGACTTCCTCTGGTCCCGTCATTGAGGGGCCCTGTTGCTTGCTGACTCACAAGGATTATGCTGTCGAGAGTCTGGAATCTCTTATCAAACAGACGGATCTGGATCCTTGTGCTCAGCTTGGGACGGATGACCTGGGGGCGTCAGCCTTCTTTGATATTGCACGGGTACGCTTCCTTACTTTGATTAATCTGATTTTTACCTTGCTCAATAGCTGACGGTTGTGTTTCCTTCAGGCCTTGGTTCGTGTTAAAGCACTTCAAGACCGATGCGTGGCCAAAGAAGGCGTCGTCTCTCGGGTGAGGAGGCACAATTCCACCCTGATGGATTAGCAGGCGCAATACAAGGAGGTCGTCCGTCTCTTAAACACAGATCTGAAGGACGTGAAGGAGAAGTTAGGAGAAGCAGAGGGTGAGCAGAAGAAACTTGAGGAGGAGGTTTCATCTTTGCGTGCGCAAGTGGTGACGGCTGGGACTGACGCAGTTGAAAAATTTAAGACAACTCAGTCCTTCATCGACTCCTGTGCTGATTACTATGGCGCAGGTTTCGATGATTGTCTGAAGCAAGTGTCGTTAGCTCATCCAGAGCTGGATCTGTCTGGAATCACCATGGATACTTCCGTTCCGATGACTCCTGCCGCTGATAGAGATGACGAACCCCTCAGCTTGGATTCTTTGCTTAATGATGTTGGGGTTGTTTTGGCCCAGCCTGCTGTCGCTACCCCTGCTGGACCTTCAGATCAGATTGTGAAGGATAAAGCTGACGGGGTCTCCAAGGACGCTCCTGCCGCTTAATCCTTTATTAATTGTAATTTTTGAACAATGTCTTCAAGTGCCCGTATGTTTGTTGGGCTTTTTGCTTGTAATTCTATCTACCCCCTGTTGTCCGTTACTTTGAACATATACACTGACTTTTATTGTTTGACTAATTTTAATGAGATCGCCTATTATTTTTATATTTAGCCTTTTTTGATTAGCTCGTCATCTTTACAGGCTTGTTGGTTGGAGAAACTTATTTGTAAGTAGTCTCATTTTTTGGTAAGACCGTCAATAATTTGACCGTCTACCATATAAATTTTTCATCCATTAGACCGTCAGTTTATTGGACTGTCAGCTTTTAGCTTTAGCCTTTTCGGTCCGTTATTTTGATGGCCATTAGCCTCGATGTCTTTTGACATCTCCGTTGGTCCGTCGGTTTTGAAGGCTCGATCCATATGATAACTCTATCTATTGGACCGTCAGCTTTTAGCTTTAGCCTTCTCGGACCGTTATCTTTGTGGCCATTAGCCTCGATGTCTTTTGACATCTCCGTTGGTCCGTCGGTTTTGAAGGCTCGATCCATATGATAACTCTATCTATTGGACTGTCAGCTTTTAGCTTTAGCCTTTTCGGACCGTTATCTTTATGGCCATTAGCCTCGATGTCTTTTGACATCTCCGTTGGTCCGTCGGTTTTGAAGGCTCGATCCATATGATAACTCTATCTATTGGACCGTCAGCTTTTAGCTTTAGCCTTCTCGGACCATTGTTTTCTTTGGCTTTTTTAGCCTTGATGCCTTGACATCTTTCATTAGTCTGTCAGGTTTTTCCTTTGTCTGTGAGTTATGGACTTAGTCGTTTTTGGGTCGTAAACTTAGTGGACCGTCGGAGGAAAAATATACTTCAGCGATTTCTGAATAAAACTCCTCTTATTGCCATGCATTTAAATAAAAGTAATTAAAACCAAATCCTGCCCCTTGGGCTAAAAAAAAGTATTGTTGCGAAAAAACTAAAGTAAACGATAAATCTGAGGAGTTAAACTATAATTTGCTGAAAAATAAAAGAAGTTGGTTTTCATGCTGCTGCTTCTATTGGTAGTACTTCCGTAGGTGCTCGGTGTTCCATGGATGTGGTAGTTTCTGTCCCTCCAATGTTTCAAGGCGGTAAGTACCTTTTCTCTGCCACGACGAGACTCGGTAAGGACCTTCCCAATTGGGGCCGAGTTTCCCTTGGGTAGGGTCCCTAGCGGCGCCCATGACCTTCCTAAGAACAAGGTCTCCGACTTGGAAGTCTCTGTGTCGGACCCGAGAGTTGTAGTATTTGGACATGCGATCCTGGTACCTAGCGAGCCTTTGTTCTGCTGCTGCCCTGATCTCATCCACTAGGTCGAGCTGTAGTCGCATAGCTTCATCGTTTTTGTCCTCATCATGGTTGTGCACCCTATAGCTTGCGAGTCCGACTTCTGCCGGGATGACTGCTTCGGCTCCGTACGCCAGGCGGAACGGTGTCTCTCCTGTGGGTGTTCTTGCCGTCGTCCTGTATGCCCATAGTATACTCGGCAATTCTTCAGGCCATATACCCTTCGCCCCCACGAGCCGAGTCTTGATGATCTTGAGCAAGGATCGGTTTGTGACTTCGACCTGTCCATTAGCTTGAGGGTGGGCGGGGGAGGAGTAGTGATTCTTTATTCCTAACTGGGAGCAAAAATCCTGGAAATGGTCGTTGTCGAACTGCCTCCCGTTGTCCGAGACAAGGACCCTAGGAATGCCAAACCTGCATATGATGCATCTCCAAATGAAGCTCCTTACGTTCTTCTCTGTGATTGTGGCCAAAGCTTCAGCTTCCACCCATTTCGTGAAATAGTCGATACCTACTACCAGGAATTTCAGCTGTCGTACGGCTGTAGGGAATGGTCCCATAATGTCTAATCCCCACTGTGCGAACGGCCACGGGGCCGTTATTGGGGTCAGCTCTTCGGTCGGTTGTCTAATAATGTTGCCGAACCTTTGGCATTTGTCACAGGCCCTAACGTAGGTTTCGGCGTCCTTCTGCATGGTGGGCCAATAGTAACCTGCTCGCACAAGCTTGTGTACCAATGATCTGGATCCTGAGTGGTTTCCGCAAATTCCTTCATGCACTTCTCTCATAATGTAGTCCGCCTCTTCCGTACCCAAGCATCTTAGATATGGTCGGGAGAAACCTCTCTTGTACAGGACGCCTTTTATCAGGACGAACCTCGCCGCCTGGACTTTAAGTTTTCTTGCAGCTTCCTTCTCGTCTGGCAAGATGCCGTCTTTTAGGTACGAGACTAACGGCGCTGTCCAGCTGCTGTCGGAGCATATTTCCTGCATGTCACTGATATCTGTCAGCGGGGAAAGCTGTATAAAGGAGAGTACATTACCAGGGACGACCATTCGTTCTGCTGAGGCGGCCTTCGCGAGACGGTCTGCTCGCTCGTTTTCCCCTCTGGGAATCTGGATGATTTTCGCTTCTAGGTCGCCCACTCTTGCCCTTACTTCATCAAGGTACTTCTTCATCTTTTCGCTCTTGCACTCATAGTCTCCATTTATCTGGTTGGTGACGACCTGTGAATCGCAGTAGACGACTACCCTTGCAGCTCCTGCTGCTTTAGCGAGGTCGAGTCCTGCTATCAGAGCCTCATATTCTGATTCATTGTTGGTGGCGGGAAAGTTTAGACGGACCATACATTCAATGGTGTCTCCTTCAGGCGATAGCAATACAATGCCGGCCCCTGCGGCTTGCCTGTTGGATGATCCGTCCATATGTATGCTCCATTGAGGGGACTCTGCTGCTCCCTGGTCCTCGTCGTGGGTGAATTCAGCTATAAAGTCGGCAACAGCCTGTCCCTTGATGGCGGTCCGCGGACGATACTGAATGTCAAATTCGCTCAGCTCGATTGCCCATAATGCCAGTCGTCCCGCGGCCTCGGGGCTGCTCATTGCTCACCGTAAAGGCTGGTCAGTCAGGACGTTTACCGTATGAGCTTGGAAGTACGGTTTGAGCTTTCGGGCTGCCGTGACCAATGCGAAGGCAAGTTTTTCCATCGGCGGGTATCTTTCCTCGGCACCGCGAAGCGCTCGGCTTGCGTAGTATACGGGTTTTTGTACTCTTTCTTCTTCTCTCATCAAGGCTGCGCTAACAGCTGCGGGGGAGACGGCCAGATAGAGAAAAAGCTCTTCTCCCGGCTGCGACGGGCTCAACAATGGTGGAGAGGAGAGGTAAATCTTCAATTCTTCGAACGCTTGCTGGCATTCGTTGGTCCATTCAAAGGATTTTTTCAATGCTCGGAAGAAGGGCAAACACTTGTCCGTTGCTCTCGACACGAACCTGTTAAGTGCCGCTATTTTTCCATTTAGGCTCTGTACCTCCTTTACACTTCTTGGCGGTGTCATTTCCATAATGGCTCGGATCTTATCCGAGTTCGCCTCTATTCCCCTTTGAGACACCATGAATCCCAAGAATTTTCCTGCCGTTACTCCAAAGGCGCACTTCCCTGGGTTGAGCTTCATATTGTAGGAGCGGAGTGTATCAAACGTTTCTTTGAGATCTTCTAGATGCTCTTCCTCCCTCCGGCTCTTAACTAGCATGTCGTCCACGTAGACCTGGACATTCCTCCCAATCTGTTGCGCGAACAATTTGTTCATGAGCCTTTGGTACGTTGCGCCTGCGTTCTTCAGGCCGAAGGGCATGACCTTGTAACAGAATAGGCCTTGGCTGGTTACGAACGACGTTTTCTCCTGGTCAGCTTCGTGCATTCGGATTTGGTTGTATCCCGAGAAAGCGTCCATGAAGCTCAGCAACTGGTGTCGGGCCGTGGAGTCTACTAGGACATCGACCCTCGGTAGGGGGTAGCTATCCTTGGGGCAGGCTTTGTTAAGGTCGGTGAAGTCCACACACATCCGCCATTTCCCGCTCGCTTTCTTCACCATTACTACATTTGCTAACCAGTCGGGATAGTACACTTCCCTGATGAAGCTTGCTTCCCGTAGCTTTCTGACTTCCTCTGCTATGGCCCGGTCTCGTTCCGGGGCAAACACCCTCTTTTTCTGTCTGACGAGTGAAAAGGCGGGCGACACATTCAGCTTATGCACCATGATTGAAGGATCTATTCCTGGCATATCTTCATGACCCCATGCGAATACGTCTCTATTGCGTCTGAGGAAGGTTATGAGCTCTTGACGGATTGTGGGGTTAGCGAGCGTCCCAATTTTGGCCGTTCGGCCAAGATCGGAACTGTCAAGGGATATTTCTTCTAGCTTCTCGACCGGCTCCGTTATCGTCCGGTGCTCTTCTATACTTAAAGTCTGAACTTGGTCCTCCATTTCCACCATGGCTATGTAACATTCGCGCGCGGCCATCTGGCTCCCGCGCAGCTCCCCTACTCCGTAGTCAGTTGGGAACTTAATCATCAGGTGGTAGGTGGAGGTTACTGCCTTCCATGAGTTGAGCGTGGGTTGCCCGAGGATAGCGTTGTAGGCTGATGAACAGTCAACAACCAAGAATGTCACGTCCCTGGCTATCTGTTGGGGGTAATCACCCACAATTACGGATAAGGTGACCGCGCCCAGTGGGAATACTCGGCTCCCGCCGAAGCCGACAAGCGAGGCATTTGTTGGGATCAGTCGCCCCCTGTCGATCCTCATCTGCTGGAACGCGGGGTAGTATAAGATATCTGCTGAGCTGCCATTATCGACGAGCACCCGGTGCATATTGTAATCCCCTATACGCAAGCTGACGACAAGTGCGTCGTCATGTGGATGGTGAAGGCGTCGTGCGTCTTCTTCCGAGAATCCGATTACGGGACCTTCTCTTCTTGTTATCTTCGGCACGGCTCCTGTGAGTTGAACACTTTGTATCATCCGAAGATAGGTCTTGCGGGCCTTCTTGGATGACCCGACGGCGGTCATTCCCCCTACGATCATCCTTATATCCCCAATTGGGGGCCTCGGTCGCTCATTATCCCGTCGGGGGTGTTGGTCTTGCGCGGGGGGATCCGCTCTATCCTTGCTGACGAATCTTTGCAGCTTTCCTTGTCTGATAAGGGCTTCAATCTGCTGCTTGAGGTCATAGCAATCAGCTGTGTCGTGACCGTGGTCGCGGTGGAACCGGCAGTACTTATCTCGGGAGCGTTTGTTGGGGTCACTCTTCAGCTTTCCTGGGAATGTCAGCGACTCCTCGTCCTTGATCTATCGGGGCTGTTAGCGGGGTGAAGCTTGTGAACCTTCCTCCCAGGGGCTTAGGGCGTCTTTCGTCTCTTCGGTCTGCGGTTCTTGCCTTCTTTCGGCTTTGGTCCTGCCGGTTGTCTTCCTGCCGCTCTCTCTTCTTAGGCCTCTCTTCTCGAGCTAACAGTGCATCTTCAGCATTCATATACTTTGTGGCGCGATAAAGTACTTCTGACATGGTTTTTGGGTCGTTTTTGTATAGGGAAAACAAAAACTTGCCCTTCTTCAAGCCATTTGTAAATGCCGCTACAAGTATCTTGTCGTCAGCTTCGTCGATCGAGAGCGCCTCTTTGTTGAAGCGGGAGATGTAGGCTCTTAACGTTTCGTCTTCTCGCTGCTTCATACTCATCAAGCAAGCCGTAGACCTCTTGTAGCGATGGCCCCCAATGAAGTGTGCGGTAAACTGAGCGCTGAGTTCTTTGAAGGTGCTGACGGAGTTTGGCGCCAGTCGACTGAACCAAATTCTTGCTGCGCCCTTCAGCGTTGTAGGGAAGGCCCTACACATGATGGCGTCCGCTACCCCTTGCAAGTGCATTAGGGTTTTGAAGGTCTCCAGGTGGTCCAGTGGGTCCTTAACCCCGTCATAACTGTCTATTTGTGGCATGCGGAATTTACTTGGTAAAGGGTAGGAGTTGACGGTGGCGGTGAACGGTGAGTCAGTTCGGTTGACAAGGTCGTCAAGGTCGCTTGATACTCGTCCCTTGAAAGCATTCATCATAACCTCCATTTGTTCCTTCATGGCTTGCATCTCCGCAAGGACAAGTGGCGGAGTGGTTTCCGCGAGGGAGGGAATGCTCGTGTTCTGTCATTCTGGTTTGCTCGGGGCGTTGCTGGCCTGGGGTCCTTCCTGGTTTCTCCTGTCGGCGCTGGTTCCTTCTTGATCTGCTCCTTGGTTGTTGGGAGCTGCATCTTTCTGTCTCAGCTGCTCTTCTAGGTCGTGGTTTTGTTTTGTGAGGCGCTCCACGGCGGCGGCGAGCGTCCTCACCTGTCTTTCAAGCGCAGTTGTCGGGGTTTCTTCTTGTTGAACGTCGTTGGTGGTCGCCATTGAGCGAGTGAGTACCATGTAACTCTTTGTCTTGGAAGCGAGAACGTGCTAAAGCGATTCCCACAGACGGCGCCAACTGATGATACCGAAAACAATACCACCAATGAGTCACACGATCCTCGTTTGATCGCAAATGGCACCTGCACAACGAAAAGGAGTAACCTAACAGAGAGCACCGGTGTGGTACCGACCAAATACCCTCCGAAGGTTAAGTTAGAACTATTCTCACTGCTCTAGAGTGCTAGAGAGGGTAAAATTATGCGTACCTCGGGTAACGAGAGTGCTAAGGTTTTTATAGTAGCAAGGGTCATCCCTCTTTTCCTTGGAGTAGAAGTCTTTTCCTTATAGGAGTCCTTTTGGGCGTATTTTCCGGGATCCTTTCCTTATAGGAGTCCCTTTGAATATTCTCTTGCGTGGGAAACAAGTCAACTCTTGACTTATGACGTGGGAAGCAAGTCGACTTTATGATTGGTCCGTCGGCCTCAATGCATCTCCTTCAGCTTTTTGGGCGTCACTTGGTGAAACCGTCAGTCTTGGAGGCCATCAAATACAACCGTCAGCTATTGCTCCGTCTATTTATTTATTGAAGACAGCATAACACCGTCAGTCTGAGGCTCTCTCCTTTTAATCCTCATCAAAATTGAGTCTCCATTTTTATGTACAAGCCCAATAAAGGTGTGTATGGTGTAAATTTTGAAACTGAGGTTAAAAGTTACTCTAAAAAACATCTTGGTTCTTGCTTCTCTAACCTATGTGACATGAATGCCTTTCTTCTAGTATAAGTACGCAAATTTCTCCAATTCAAAGTACAGCAAAATAGGCAAAAATTCCTTGAAGTTCGAGTTGATCAATCAGCGGGCAGACTTTTCCTTTGCATTATTTTCTGGCGGTTTGTCAAATGTGTGTCAAGGACTTGCTAAAATGAGTTTTCCAAATTCAGTGTTTAAACACCCTAAAATGAGCATCGTAACTCAAACACTCTAAAAAAACACCATTACCAAATGCATTGTTTTTTTTTTAGAATCACAATTTTCAGTATTTAAAAATTGCAAATTGTTATTTGGAATCATATACCAAAATCAAAAAATTCCAAATTCTGAAACCACGTGCCAGTAAAAATCAAATACTTTTAAATTTTATAATGTTAAAATTCAAATTTTGACGGCGTTGACTTTTTCGGACCGTCATTCATTTGGCCTTAGCCTTGTTTTGTTGGTCCGTTAGTTTTTTAGGCATGGTCCATTTGATGACCGTCAGCTTTTTAGCTTTAGCTTTTGTAGGAAGGACCCAGACCCCAAAGTAAACATCTTTGAGTGGTTTTTTTTTTTTTTTTCTAGCTTTTTATCATATTTTTCTCTGTTCTTATGCCCTTGTTTTATTGGATTTGTTTGAAGAAGAATAAACAGTAAACAGTTGGGAAAGGAAAAGATCTTACATCTTGATTAAAATTGGGAAAAATTGAAGACTTTTTAATAATGAAAAACTTGAAAAAAATGTGTATATATATTCATATCAAAGACTTAAAACTCAATTCAAAATCATACTTTGAATCTGCACCTAATCAAAACTACTTTACACAAATCAAAATCGAGTTTCAAAAGAGGGGCATTTCCCTTATTAGTTTGGAAAGAAGGGCAAAATGCTAATATGTAGTATATACATATTAAATTTCTCCCATATTCCAGACAGAGTCGCGTTCAGGGAATCTCCTGCGATTTGCTATTGGTGATGGAGGATTGAATTTTGTGGATGGGAAGCTTGAGAAGGCAGATTTATCCACATATGCTATTCTCTCATTTATGGTTAGGTTTATGTGTTTGGAAATTGAAATGGAGTGCTTAAAGCTTATTACATTACTCTATACATATATGCCCTCTCACTTTGACTGGGAAAATGACTAAGCTGTATGCCATTTGGGCAAGAAAATTCTGAAAAAAAAATTGTAAAAAAATTCAAAAAATTATAAAACCTCTTCCCGGCATTATTTTTGGCCAAAACGGGATGAGATAGTCCAAAAAAATGAATAAAAAATTTTACTCCAGAATTCCGTTCATACTCGACCCGAGCAAGAAAATTCCGAAAAAAAATAGTCAAAAAAGTCAAAAAATTATAAAACCCCATCCCGGCATTATTTATAGCCAAAACGGGATTTGATAGACCGAAAAAGTGAAAACAAAATTTTACTCCAGAATTCCGCTCATACTCGACCCGGGCAAGAATATTCCGAAAAAAATAGTAAAAAAATTCAAAAAACTATGAAACCTCTTCCTGACATTATTATTTGCCAAAACGGGAGGAGATAGGCTGAAAAGGTGAAAACAAAATTTTACTCCAGAATTCCGTTCATACTCGACCCGGGTAAGAAAATTTCGAAAAAAATAGTAAAAACTATAAGTATTATTCAACTTACAGCTATGCTTATCTTATCGACAATGCGCTTAGCTTTCATCAATTCTATTTGCTTTTTACTGAAAATCCAAATTTAATAGCCCATAAGGCCCAACCAAGCCCAATCCGGCCATATAAATTGACCTAATACAAGTTGTATTAGGAATCCCACTCAACCGACTTTATAAAGTAACATATATTGAATTATATCATCAATTAAAATTTTAAATTTCAAGTTTTTGTAGTCTAAAATTATGTATGAAAAATAAATTTATAGATCAAATAGTAAATAACATCCAATTGGTACAAAATTTAATATTGAAATTTGAATATTGAATTCTTAAAGTTTAAATTAACTTGTCCTTTGTGATGTTTCCATTGAAATTCAAGTCATCAAACTTAATTTATAATCTTTGAGGCATTTATTCTTTGTTTCCTTGGAAGAACCTTTCCGTCTACCCTTGAACTGGCGGTGAAGGGAAAGAATTAAAACCGTTCAAGTTCGAAAGGAACATGAGGGCTTCGAGAAGATCACCAAGGGGAGCGAGAGAGGATTGAAGCTGATTCTAGTTCCCAAATGGAGACGGGTTAGGTGGTTAGCCCAAGTGGGGTTTGGATTCAAAACCAGAAAGGGACACAATATTATAGGGACGAAATGGGTAATTAGCCATAATTTCCCAACGATTTAGTTAGTAGGTCTGGTTCGGTAAGTATATTACTAAGTAACATCTCGAGTCTTAAAGACTCGATTTTGGACCTGTAAATCGTGTATTTAAGCAAAATTGAGTCTTTAAGACTCAGTTTTCATGTTTTGATCAAACTTGACCTGGCAGGAGGTCTACGTGGACGCCACTAGAGATGGCAGCACACTATAGCTGGGTGTAAAAAATTATAGCATTTTACATGTTTGATGTAGTGTGTTTTTTGTGTGTTGATTGTTATTAATAGCATTTTTAGCATTATAGCATGCTTAATGTAAATGCTCTTATTTCACTCTACATATGCTGACAAATGATCTTATATAGAATCTTAATGAGCCTAAATCATGCTACTATATGAAGTGTTTGTAGCATTTGTCCTGATGATAAGACAGTGAAATTTCATTCTAGTTTTTATTTGGAGTTTTTATGCCCCAAGTTCTTTAAGAAATGGAATGAAATCATTTCATTTATAATTTATTGATAATATAAATAATCAATTTCGTCGTAATAATTTTTAACAACAAAAATTTGGTAAATCTAATTTGTATAAACCAATGCATTCTATCTAATTAACTCAAATAATACAATACAATTCAAATTATCATTTATTAATTAATTATTAACATTTTTGTGAAATAGTAAATATTAATCACAGCAGGCTACAATTAAAATGAAAACTATGTGATCAAAAATAAGTACCAAAACCTAGTCATGTTAAAGACGACTACAATCATGTTTTTTATTATTCTTCAGTTTCTCTTACCCTCAAAAAGAGGCTTTATACTGTCAACTCGAGCTTGCCACTTATCATTCTCTATGGCCCATCGAAACCCCTACAATTGAATTGCACAAAATGCAGCTAGTTACTATTACACATCCATACAGTCTATAGATAATATAACATCAAGTTTCAAATTTAAAGATCACATACTTTTTCAATTCAATAGCATAGAAACACTCAATGTCTGCATATATATGATGATCAAATCAAACATTGGCAGAGTTGTCAGCTGCTGGAGCTGGTGGCTTGAAATTGTTTTGTGGGGGTGAGGGGTAAGAAAAAGCTGCATCAGTTCCCGGTGGTGGAGTGGGTATCCCATAAATCTGAGCATTGGTCTTCACATCCTGTCTGCCTTTTGCTCTTCCCAAAAAGTAACATCATCTTATTACATATTTAAAAATAAGCACAACCACACCTAATCAATCTAATATCCATATATAAATTCAACCAAATTAGGAATTTATTGAGATGTTATTAGGTGTAGTAAGATGTATTCAATTTTAAGTAAAATGCTGATGTGACAATTTTTTATTAGATAGTGTAAAAATACCTCCTCCCCCCTAAAGAGCCCTTAGGAAAAAATCCGCTCTGGCACGAGGAAACATTGATTTGTTGAGGAGGAATAATGGGTCATTTTCGGAGCAATTCTTGGAGTCTTGCCCTGATTTTTTGCACACATGCTAAGAAAAATCCAACCTTCAACTTGTCAAAATATGGAGGCCAGATTCAACATATTTTATTTTTTACGATTTTAGGAAGCCGGAAAATGGGAAAAATCATAAAAAATTCAAAAACGCTCGGAACGCCCTGTCCCTTGATGGCGGTTCGCAGGCGGTACTAAATATCAAACTCGCTCAATTCTATAGCCCACAACGCTAATCGACCCGCAGCCTCAGGATTGCTCATTGCCCGTCGTAACGGCTTGTCGGTCAGAACGTTCACCGTATGAGCTTGAAAGTACGGTTTGAGCTTGCGGGCTGCCGTAACTAACGCAAAGGCGAGTTTTTCCATGGGCGGAGGAAAACATTTAGCGACAAAACAATTTCGTCGCTAAAAGTTTTTTTCTTTTTTAAATAAATCGGATTTTTAGTGACGAAATTTTTCGTCTCTAGGACTTTTAGCAACGGGGCTACAGCGACAAAATGAATTTCGTCGCTAAAAGTCTGATTTCATCACTAAAGGATCTTAGCGATGAAAAACTTAGCCCACAAAATGGTAATATGGAGAAATAGCACTTTTCGATTTTTCTAATGGAAGTTGGCAGGTCAGTGACGTAAGAGAACTAAATTCCCGGTCTGCAATCATTATCAATAAGTCCATGGCCTGACAACAAATTTTATAATCACGTGAGATAACATAAAAGCCTGAGGAGGACTACAAAAGTCTCCTAATTCGATATAGGGAGGCCAAATGTGAGGTAGAAACACTGAATGGTGAGTTGTCCGAAGCTTACACAAAAGTGAGATTTCTTGAGAATGAGGTTGTGCAAGCAAATGCTATCTCATTAATTATTAAATTAAGAGAAATGATATGTCCACAACATTTTTACAACATTTTTACAACAAATCCTAAGTGGCAAGTTATTATTGGTTGTTATTGTTGAGGCAAAAAAATAGTCTTTGGACTCATTTCATTCGTTGGAACTCCCCTCGCCTTTAGGTAGTCTTTGGACATGTTTCTCTCATTGAAACTCTTTCACACAAATGTCATACAAAAGGCATTGTCCTTTAAGCCCTCGTGACAGGTTGACGAAACATCTAACTCAGGAGTTCGATAAGGTGGAATTCGTACAGATCCCAAGAAGCCAGAATATAGAGGCAGACGAAGTCTCGAAGCTAGCATCGTCAAAAGAAGGGGAGATAAGCATGGGCTTGGCATTGATACACCATGTTGAATATGTTAGTATGGATGCGGAAGCGAAAGCATAAAGTATAGAATACAATAACACATGAGAGTTACGTGGTTTCAGCCTAACGGCCTTGAATTTACAGATTTTCCTACAAAATGTACAAATTTTCATGCAAAATATATAGAATTTCTTGTTAGATGTTTAAACTTTCAAGCAAAATGTTTAAACTTTTCCCCGGAATATATAGACTTTTCTGCAAATTTTACAGGCTTTTCCATAGAATAAACAACTTTCCCAAAAAATATATATACAAACTTTTCTATAGAATAAACAAACTTTCCCGCGAAATATACAAGCTTGCTCATAGAATACCTTAGAGCCACCTCCTAACTTGGAATATTTACATATTGCATGTTACGAGGCACCGATATTGTTTCCTAATTGGATGATGTCCTTAACCAATTTAAAAGAACTTGGAATTAATCGTTCATCTTTAGAGTGTTTGCCTCCTTTGGGGAAACTTCCATGCTGACAGCGCCTCGTGGTGCGACAGGGTCCGGGCACGACGGGGCTCTCACCCTCTCCGGCACCCCCTTCCAGGGGACTTGGGCCCGGTCCGCCGCTGAGGACGCTTCTCTAGACTACAATTCGGAGACGCCCGTGAGGGCGCCCGATTCTCAAGCTGAGCTGTTCCCGGTTCGCTCACCTCTCTTAGAAAGTCACAACTCAAACCGTTCAGCTCCAGAATGAGATTTTCCTTTCTTCCCTAAGATTCGTGGCTTAAAGCTGCTTAATACCCTCCTCCATCCGATCCGCACATCTCTTCTACCTCTGCTCAGATGTTCCAATTCCCAAACAACTTAAATCCCTTTCGCTAGAACCTCAACCACGGCCTCTATTGCAATACCAACAACCAAGCCATAATTGTCGCGGACCTCATCTTGAAATCAAAATCCCACTTATTTTTTGCTGATGACAGCTTGGTGTTTGGACGAGCAACAGTGAGTGAAGCCATGGAAATTCTAAGGATTCTTAAAGTCTACGAAGTCTCCTCTGGTCAACAACTAAATTGCCACAAAACCTCCTTATATTTCAGCCCAAATTGGGACAATGGAACCAAAGAGAGGGTGAAAACAATGTTTGGAGCACAGGTTATTAAACCTCATGAAGCATACCTAGGTCTGCCATCAAAAAATTGCCACGTGGCATATTCTAGTTTGCTCGCGTCATTTTAGTGTCCCACCGTGTTGCCTATAAATAGGAGAATACCTTTCCTACCCTCTCACATTTCTCATATTTTCTTCTCTGACATCAATCGTCCTTCGCTCCTCGTCTAGAAGTTTTCTTCCATCCTTAGTCCTCTTCATTTAGAACCAGGTATCCTCTTTTCTTCGTTTGTAGGTTAGTTTTACCCTACTGATGACAGTGCCGCAATAGTAATTCAACCTAGTACGAGAGGAACCGTTGATTCGCACAATTGGTCATCGCGCTTGGTTGAAAAGCCAGTGGCACGAAGGGATTTATCACCTGAAACATAACATGAAAGCTACTTATTTCCATCAACGGAGAATAAAGCTATATCATAGATCATCAACAAATCCAGTCCCTCGTTTCTTACTCCTTTGCTTTTATTGTTTCTTGTTTATTGTTTTTATTGTTATTATAATTAGTGTGTAATCTCATGCATATGCACGAGTACAATTACAAACAATAGCAATTATATAGTTCAAATTATAGTCAGTATAGATTATGGCTCAATGGGGCTTGAATATTATGGGTCTTTTCCCTAAGGCCATAGGAAATAAAAAGTATTTGCTGGTCGGCATAGACTACTTCACCAAATGGGTCGAAGTGGAACCTTTGGCTGGTATAGATGGAGTGTTGGGGGACAGTTCCGATGGACTTTATGAATTGTTGGAGGGTAGTATTTGATAAGAAGCCATGTTGGTGGTTTTGATGGCCAGAAGGTTCGATTCAGTATTATTAAGTCGGATAGTTTCAATAAACACAGAATAAGATCTTTTTATTAACTGAGACATTACAAAGGCTAATGGGTTGAATATCTGAAATTTTTTCTGGCAACTTAATTTTAGGAATAAGAATAATGTGAGTATAATCAATCTTAGGGTGTGTTTGGATAACTGTTTGATGGGGACTATCACCTTCGAGATACATTCTATAACTCCTACATCTCCTAGAATACACGCTTGCAATCATATTTAAAGCATTTTGATCTTTTTGCTTTTTATTTTTCTTTGCATATTTTTTTTTAAGCAAATCATGCATGGGCATATAAAAGATAGAAAAGAAACACCCAATTATGTTAAGCATTTGACATTCCAAATTTGCATGAAAACGCCGCTATAGGGTTTTAAAACGTCACTATAGGGCTTAAAAACACCGCTATAGGGCTACCTGAATATCACACTTATAAATTTTTTTTTGCATGGAACTCAATTTCCCCACAGACGGCGCCAAACTGATGAAGTGTAAATTCGTCAGTCGAAATAGGCAGATGGAACTTCCCGTCAGCACCAATGTATCCTCAAAAAGGGGGAACCTAGAAAAAAGAACCATGAAGGGAAGTGGCTAGGCAACTTTTAACTTGGCAGGAAGGAATTAGCACGCTTGGGAAAAATGACAAAGGGAAAGGCAGCCACCACTCCTACACCTTTTAAAATGCCAAAATAACCCAATGACGTCGTTTAATGCAATATCTTTTAAATTAAAGCATGGACACAATAAAAATGAGTGAAAAAGATCATAAATTTATGTAAACATTCAAAAATTTGGGAATTTAGATTCAGATTCTGTAATAAGATAACTTTGAAATAAATAACAAGCTTGGGGAAGGTGGTTTTGGACCTGTTTACAAGGTAAATTTGTGATGTCTTGTACAAAAAAACGACAAATGAGGAAGCACTGTTTAGCTATCTTTCTTTAAATATCTTACCAGGCACAGTAGCTTTCCAGATTTTTTTCCAGAAATTCCTATGCCTCTCTGTATTTGATACCGACGCTGCATCAGAATTTTCTTCACTACACAGCCATTGATAGCCTGAAAACTAAAAACAATAGGTCAATTAAATAACTAAAACAGACGGGGAGAGGTGAACTAGACACTAATGACTCACCTAATTCCCTTAAAATACCGGCGACGGTCGTCGTAGACATCGATTCGGCAGCGGTCGTCGGAGACATCGATTCGACAGCGGTCATCGGAGACATCGATTCGACGGCGGTCGTCGGAGACACTATTACAACAATCGGCCCACCGGTGATGGCGGTACAATGGTCGGAGACACCAATCCGTCCATAATCTAAATACTAATTACTATCTTAAATATTATAATCCACTTAATAATATAAAATTTCCAAAAGAAAAAAAAAAGTGAAAAAAAATTCACCCAATGCTTGATTTCTTGAAAGTAAAGTACCATACAAAAAGAAAAAGATAAAAAAAGACTCCAATTGAAATCCAATTTAGAATCTAATTGGATTTGGATTTTTCAACTTTTACACTCAATAATTCACTTCGCACAAAATTAAAAATTAAATGAGATACATGACGAAAAATTGTTAAATTGCTTTTACCAAAGGAACCAAAAAAAGTTTTATCATGCAAGTCTTACTTTAAAAAATTAATGGCCAGTTTGGATGGAGGGAAGGAAGCAGGATTAGAGTAGAGTTAACCGGAAATTAGGCTAATCAAGCCTCTGGGGAAACCAACTACTTATAAGAAAACTACAAGTTTTGGACAGAACCAAGGCCTTGTATGGTCCTCGGACTCAAGCCACTGGGGAAACCAACTATTTATAAGAAAACAACAAGTTTGGAACAGAACCAAGGCCCTCTATTTTTCGGCCTATCCTGACCCGTTTCATCTTGAAATGAAGCCTGCATGATGTTTTTTAATTTTTAGAATTTTTTTGCATTTATTTTTGAATTTTCTAACTCGGGTCGGGTTCGAACGGATAGGAAGGAAATTTTTTTTCTTCTCTATTTTTCGACCTGTCCTGACCCGTTGCGTCTTGAAATGAAGCCTGGATACGTATTATCAATGATGTATCCACTACAGCACCCCCGCAATCCGCGCTATCACAATGCCCATCCACCTGTTTCATGTTACGTCTTACAAGTCAAATCCTTACCACAGGAGAAGAAGACCCACGAAACGATACCAAACATGAACGTCAAATGAAACTCTAGCAAGAAGACGGTTACTCACCCTCTAAAAATTTATTGTTCGGGCCGTTAGCGTTTGAGCCTAAACACGTTTTGGGTCCAAAACAATTTCAGTCCCCACACAACTGAAAATCAAATGGTATTTAGTTATATATATATATATATATATATATATTAGTTTGAAGGCATTTTCGTTCAAAAAAAAAGTTTGAAGGCATTTTTCTGTGTATAGGTAATAGTGATATTCATTTGAGACAACATGTGTGTCAAAAGAAATTAGCTCACTTTCAAGATCAAGCTATGATCCCTTGAACGTCCAAAAAGACCTTCAAAAGGCAGTTTTATCAGCCACATTGATGAGGAAGTGACTTGAATAGTGTAAGTTACAGTTAAGCAGATTCCTTCCACCATCTTCTTCAGATGTTAAAAGCAACAAGTGTCATGAAAGGATGGGGGTTAGGTGAGAATGAATGGCCCCTAGATTCCCTCCTATCCTTGTCCATGCGAGAAGGAGAGACACTGAAGGCCTATTCAGACAGGTACTGGGAAATGTATAATGAGATAGAGGGAAATTACGATGACGTCGCCGTTAGATATTTTTATTTTCATTGGAACAAATTACAGTTTTTTTTACTCATTTCTTGAGATAAATTTTTATTCCCTAAAAGTTTGAGTATCTTGAATTAAAATATCCAATCTTTATTTTTTTTTTAAGAAAATCATGTGAAAAAAATAAGTTTTCCGAAGTTTGTGAGAGAATAAAGACCAAACTAGAATTAAAGAAGAGTTAAAGGACCATGCTTAAATGTCTAAGGATGTGCAGCTGGAGTGCTTGGGTCATCTACCATGTTTGGAAGCTTCAAATAAGGAAAGAAATCAAAGAGGTAGAATTTGAAAAGGAAGTATGATTATTCCTATTAAAATGCAAAGCTAAATTTTAAGCTTTTCTGCTGACATATATTTCTATTAAAGACTACAGAAGCTGTTAGCCTGATTTCTGTAAATAATTAGTATTAGAATTTTACTGCATACTACAATGCTATATCAACTATTACAAGCATTAATTTGACCCCCATCATAGATACATTTATTTATTTAATTTGAAGTTCTAGTAATTATCTAAAATTAAGGCTCCCCTACTTTGCCAAAAGTCATAATTAGCCGTCCGAGAAGCATCGTGTCCGAGGAGAAGTCATAGCCAAAACATTATTCAAGCCCAACTGCGGTAAAAGAAACCTGTCCGAGGAGTTACTCCTCGGACACTACGAAGTCCAGACCAATAGCTCGCCCCAACCACTGCAATTCATCCTCCAAGCATATAAAAAAGAATAAAACCCAAAATATCTCATGGAAAGTTGCCATCACCACATTAAATGTGTCACAACCACCCTCTTGGCCGCATTAATGAGGAAAAGACCCCTGAACAGTACTACCTTCGCTTCCAAGCTGGTTTTGCCATGACTGATCTCTTCCCCAGTAGCAAACAATGCATTGGAATGGGCAACTCGTTCACCAGAGGCAGCCTGTATGCTACAAGTTGTATCATCTCTACATGCATGATCTCCGTTAAGAAATTTACTTTCTTTAGATACAGTGTCCCCAGCCCAAGTCCTCCTATCATTTCTTGGTCTTCTTGACCTTTGATCACTTGCATTCCTCAATGCTCTCAGCTTATGACAATTGGGTTGGGTGTGCCCTTGAAGTCTGTAGTGATGACAAACATGATTCATTCTAAGACCTCTTTGCAATTGTGGAAGAGATTTTTCTCTGGCTTCAAACCTAACCACAGATTGATTACGAGGCTTGTTCAACACCCATTGGTCAACCGCATTCTTCTTCTTCTCAACATTTTCCTTCTCCACAATAGGGGCAACTACAACTGGCTCTTTGGCCTTCACAAACTTCACTTCTTTGGAGATGTTCACAGTTGAACTACTTTCTTTGGTGTATCCTAATCCGGTTTTTTCAGAGAAGGTATTTCTTTTCTCACAGCCCTAAACATATATAAGGATTATTTTAAGGGCCGTAAAAGGTAACATAAGTTGTATAAGAGCAAATTTCACAAGAGTGAAGAAGAGTGTGACCGGAAACCTAGTTTGCCCTAGTTCTTGAAGAAGCTGCTATGTTTGTACACCATAGGGTTTTGTGACTAAGAAACAGAGGAAGATGTCACGCGTCTCCACCACCCATATGACGATGCCTTGTGGTTAGCATTCGGATAGAGGACTACAACACCCACCGAGTCCTTGTGTATAATGGGAGCTCTGCCGACTTTGAAAGGTGTTTTTCTAGCAAGGAGTAAAAATCGAACCTAAGAAAAACCATAGAAAGGTTAGAGATGAAAAAAAAAACAAAAAGAAAATGAGAAATCTAATCTAAAAAGACAGAAAAGTACCTGGGTTTCGTCGGTGATGGGCAGATTGACGGCATCTGGAGCTGGCCGGTGATGCCTCAAACCTTGGAGCCAAGGATTGGTGGGAGAGGGGATCGGAGGGGAGGGCATCCATAAATATGTTCTAAGAATCACTTTCAACCATATGGTTTTTGGCTTCATGAAATGGAGTCTGCTCATGCAGCTTATTATGGACTGTTATCATATATGCTTGCTAATATAAATCTACGGGAAGAAGGTAGAAGAGCTAGTGATGAAAGTACGGGAAGACAAGGGCATTTAAGAGGGTTGAGCTTGCTTCTGCCCATATTTACGCCAATTGTACCCATCATCCCTTGGTATATATTTCTTTTTCTCATCAGAATTTGATGATTCCCCACCCTAATAGACATAAAATCAGAAAATCCATTCCAACCAGCCCAAATGCCTTTCCATGAGCTACAACCATGAGGTCTATTCATGATCACCGTAGACCAATCACCCCACTGCTCCCCATATTCCCCAAATGGTGATTTCAAGCTCAAGGAGGCTTACCGCCTGGCTAATTGGGATGATAACAATAAGGTCGGTCATACCTTCAGAAGGGAGTGGGTGTGGAAAGTACAATCTTTACCTAAGATCAAGTTTTTTCTCTGGCAATGCTACCATCATAGTTTACCGATCCAAACTATCCTGTCTAAAAGAGGTATGGATATCCCTTTTCTATGCCCCATGTGTAACAATGCTCCTGAAATAATCTTACACACCTTAAGGGATTGCCCCACAGCACAAGTGCTTTGGAATTCATTAAACCCCCTTATTCAAAGGAGTTTGTTTTATGGAGCTACAAAACACCTTTGAACGTTTAGACCCCCAAATTACAACTTAACCAATACAAGCAATATGTCAAACAACTAGTGTGCGGAAACTTAACACATGCTATAATACGAAATTGGTTAAAGACTATCTAAGCCATAACAAAATAAAACCACAACAGATAATAAAAAGGCAAAGATAGAGAGGAAGGAAGATGCAAACACAAAGACAACACGCGATGTGTTATCGAAGAGGAAACCGAAGTCCTCGGCGTAAAACCTCTCCGCCTTACAAAATTTTACTATAATTTTGCTCCATTTAAAAGAAAATTTGGCTCCACCATTGCATCAATCATAATCTGTCATTTAAATAAATTATAAATAATATTATAAAATTTATTGTGTGTTAAAAAAATGTTTGAAGAAAGAATATGAACCAAGAAAAGCTCTCAAAAGTGTGAGGCATGGACCGCATGGTTTCAACACTCTCAAAAGTGTGAGGCATGGTTACAAAGAAACCGTACGCTCCACGGCATTCTACGGGTTCAAAGCTGCTTCAGAGGACACCAAGCACGCTGAAATCAAGAAGTTATTTTGTTTACTTGTATTGTTTCCACACATGCGGTTATGCATTTTGTTTAGTGTTTCAAGAAATATATAGGTTGATTCAATTGAGCTGTTGTCTACACTTGCAACTGATGGATAGTAGTTAGGATTAAATTTTTTTTATGAGCATTACTGTTTTCTGCATAATCTATTTCTAGCATTCTGCATAAAATTATTTTCTATTCAACATTATTTGAAAAATTGTTCACTCTCTTTTTTGCGTAAATTATTTTCTTTTCACTATTTAAAAAATTATTCTTTGTTTTCTCATAAAACACCTAGTAAAATCTTGTTTTCTAATTTTAAAAGCCAAATCTGAATGCTTTTTCATGTTTGAGTTTCAAAATGAATGAATTTGTTTTTCTGCATTGATAAAATCTATTTCTACACGTCAAAACTAAATGCAAAATGGTACCCACCCATGTGCACAACAACCATGGCTTTGAACAGGAGGGCAATTCACTTGTTGCCTTTGTCCTATCGCCTTTAGATTAGGGGCAATATTACTGCAATTTAAGAACGATACCGGTAGTTTTCACCCAAAAAAAAAAAAAAAAAAAAAGAATGATACTGGAACTGCAACATCTAAGTATTAGCCCTGAAATTTTTTAGATCGATTTTGGATTCTTAATAAATTAATTAGAATTGATCATTTATACAAGAATAAGGGTAAAATTTATGTACAATACCTTAAGTGCAGTGCACTAAAAACGCTGAGAGAGCCTCCTTTTTTTAAGTGTATTTAGTTTATAATTCTTTTTATAGGGGAAATTTGGGTTGAGGAATCACATAGTAGAGATGTGGGATATGTGCTACATATTCCTCCCCCCCCCCCCCGCCCCGCCCCCACTCCCTAAAAAAAACCCCGTAATTTCAAGGGCTACCAATAAGACTAATTATGCAGTAATTATTGCATAATAAGTTATATGGCAGCATACTTTTTTTTTTAAACATATAATTCCATTTTTGGGATTTTAATTTCTGTCTAATTCCTGTTATAAAGTTTTTTAATATATTCAAAATAGATCTCTAGGGACCATAGATGACATCATATATATATAAATTTTTTTATTTTATTAATATAGGTTTTATTTATTTATTTATTTATTTATTTATTTATGATTTCTGGTGGGCTGCTTTACATTTCAATGGATAATTTTATTATTTTGAGAGATGTTGAATTGAAGTTGGAAACACCTCTGTTTCAAGCTTCTTGGTCTTCTCAGCCAAGAAATTATTTACAAATCTCAGTGCTCCAATGTTGTAATTGGCTTCATCAAACTTTGTGGAGATTTCTTCTCGTTCGACCTTTGCATCACGAAGCTCCTTGGTCACAAAACCCAACAGCGTACAAACGCAGCTGCTTCTTCAAAAGAAAGATGAACTAGGGCAAATTCTATCTCCAATCACAATTTGCATGAACTAAACTTTGCCTCACACTTAAACAACCTTTGACGGCCCTTAAGATAATCCTTATATATGTTTAGGTTTTGCTCCTCTCACTCTTATACAATCTCAGCAGTACATTTGCACATCATTATGTCAAGTAAGGGTCTCCTCACTCTCTAATTAGTTGTTTAGTGTGACTGCAACCCTTCCAATTGAGGGAAGAAGTTTTCTGGATTAGGCATTAATATACCCTAAACAAAAGCTGAGGATTCACGTTTTAATGAAAATTGGCTTTAAATAGCCTTTTTGAGTTTGGTATGTAATTTAGGTGACTTTGGCCATGCGTCTACCCGTAGGTGACTTAGTATAGTGATCGTCCACCCGATGCGTTGTACAAATATTCCTCGTCTATTGCCCCCCCTTCCATGTTTGCCTTCGTTACTTGAGTTGATCATCTCTCAAATTGTTCGTCACCTTGGTGACTTTGATGATCGGTACTACCTCGAAGATATTGTAGAAGGGTAGGCGGTATTGGTTGTTCGCTTTTTTTTTTATCGCAAGTAGAGTAAATATTTTTCAGGCATTTGGTATTCTAAGGGTGAGGTAGCTTTTGCCCATCAAGTCTCTCTTGTAGGGTGGTTGTCGTCCAAAAGGCGCCTTTGTGCTAGTAGTGTGAGAGGGTGGAAGGATTGGGGAGGATGAGTTCAATAGATTGGCGACAAGAGAGTTTAGTTGTTCGGCTCATGTGTCATCAACAGCGTTGTTGCCGGTAGCTCTATTGGTGGTGTCATTGGTGATTCTCTGCCCAAAACCTTAAACCTTTTTTTTTGTAATTGTTCATTATTCATTTATTTTGCTTTGAATATTGTCATAGTTTTGGAACTCAAACTGTTCAAAGAACTAGAAAATAGAGAGGTTTAAGGTTTTTTAAGTCAGAAGTTCAACCTCGTGGGCCAAGGATGCCCAAGAGAAAGACAAAAGGAACACAGGAGCCCATAAGTAGGAAAAAACTAGTGGCCATACCAAGCCACTGAGGGAAAGAGTAAACGGCTGGCCTAAAAGAGGCCCAGCAGGATTGTATTTGTGTAAATCATATATGTTTTAAATGTGTATTTTACAATAACTTTGGCATGTCACTTTTTTTTACTTGTATTATCTCAAAATTGAATTATTTGAACCAATAGATAAACCAAAAGTTTCGGGTTGGGTTCGAACGGATAGGAAGGAAATTTTTTTTGTTCTCTATTTTTCGGCCTGTTCTGACCCGTTTCGTCTTGATATGAAGCCCAGATGATGTTTTTTAATTTGTAAAAAGCACTGAACTACCTCAAGTTCAGCTCGGCCGTGAAGGTGACCACACAGCTGAGTCTCCTTTTTTTTTCTTTAAGAAACAAACACGCACATATAATTCTCTTTTGCTTTTTAAAAAGACGGTCGAGGAGGAGTGTCTCTTCGCAATACAAGCTAGAAAACTGCCAACACCATAACGCGGAGCCCAGCACCTGACAAACCCATACCCCATACCATGCTATCCAGCTTTTCCCAACCACTCTGACATGAAGATTGATAGGACGAGTAACTGCCCCAAACAAGGAGAAACTGACACGTAGATGAAGAAGGGAAATCGAATACCAGATCTTCATCTACATATAGAATTTTTTATGTATCCATTTTTGTATATGTACTCACACACATGCATCAGTTCTTTTTGTTTATCTTGTATGCTATAGATGTTGGGTTTTGTTGGTGGGTTTTGATAATTTGTTTAATTAGGGGGAAAAAGATTCAAGAAGAAATGGGAAATTCAGTCTCAAACAATTGGATTTTAGGGCACAAATCCTAACCTTGGTTTAGTTTTTCCATTACATCATCTTTTATTCTCAGTAATAAAATTACCATTTCTATCATAATTTCTATTTATTTGACCAAACATGTTCATTTTTTGAATTTATTAGTAAAATATAACCTATATTTAGCACTCTCCGCTGATAGTGAGGTGGCGAGTGAGTCAGTTGTTGGTTAATAGTTGGGGGTTGAGTTAGTTGTAGCAGTTGGCAGTTAGGCTAAGTTGGACTGCTAGCTGTCAGTTAGTTAGGCTGGGCTGTCAGGTAGTTAGTTAGTTAGTTAGTGCAAGGGTGCTTATGTTGAGGAAGATATCTGCGGGAGGAACAAATATTTCCCCAATCAGGTATTGTCTGTTTTGGAAATGGCGTTGAGCCTTAGTCCTCACGAATTTGCTCAATCCCACATTGAGAGAGACGCCCTCTTTGAAATAACTCTTGTTTTTTTTTTTTTTTTCCTTTCTTTTCTTTCTGTTTTCTTTCTTATCTTTTTTCTTTTCTCTCTTGCTCTGTTTCTTCCTTTCACTCCAAAAATATGCTATGTTTTTCCATCCCCCTTTCAGGGCACGGCAAGACCCTTTTTATAGAGTCTTGATCATCAGTGCCTGAAGAAAGCACTTCATTGCCAGAGTTAGTTGCTTCCACTTCAAATGTCTCAGTTTGACCTTGCGATGTTTTCAGTCTCTAGAAACAAGACTTTTAACATGTCCTCCCTGCACTGTTTTATCGTCATGTCCACAAAAATGGCATCTGGACATAGAAACCTTGAACATTTTCCTCCCAAACTCACAATTACAAGAGGATTTCGTCTTTAATTAGGTTTTTTTTTTTTTTTTTTTTTTTTGTCAATTTAGGGATTTCAATTCCTATCCCTTTTTTCTCTCTATTCTTTTTTGTTGAAGTCAAGGAAACACTCATAGAACATCAAATTCTACAGCATTTTTTTAAAAAAATTTTAAATCTGATTTATTTCTTTTAATTAAATATACATACTCTCCTTTCTCAAACCAAATACTCTACCCGATATAATTCTGAAAACAAACGCAAAACGGCAAAACCTAAAGCAACAGCGCAAGGGCAAACAGCAGAACCTTGATAGCAAATAAGGTAATTTCAGCTCAGCTTCATTTTTATGTTTGATGGATCAGATTCTCTTTTTTTTTTTTTTTTTGAGAAACAGATGGATCAGATTCTGTAATACTCAGATGGTATGGATTTTTGTGTCAAATAAAAAACTGTGAAGCCATTGCTCAATTCTCCAATTTAACCCATACCCAATCCCAGCCAAAGCCATAACAACAAAACCCAAATCTTACCACAAAACTCAAATCCAAAAAATTAATTAAAAATTAAAAAAAATTAAAAAAAAAACCCAGACAAACCCACAACAACAAAACTCAAATCTTACATCAAAACTCAAATCTTGAAAATTCAACAAAATCCTAGCCAAACCACAACAAAACTCAAATCCAAAAAAATCATAGCAAACCAACCACAACATCAGAAGCCACAACCACCCCCCACTACCAATCCACCCATATCAGAAGTGGCTTTGGCTAATTCGATTGATTCAAACTTGCTTTCGAACCAAGATCTGCCTAGATCGGTAGGTGGTTTCCAATATCTCCCATGCTTCTTTGGCAACGGTAATGTGGGAGATCCTATGAAATTCATCTGGAGACACACCACAGAAAATAGCATTGAGTGCTTTACTGTTAGCATTAGATGCAGCGAGTGCTGCCTTATCCCATGTGGATTTGGCTGCCTCAGGTCTGGTTCAACCAATCTCAACAGCATCCCAAACTGATTCATCAATTGAGTAAAGAAATGCTCTCATGCGAACCTTCCAAAAAGCATAATTACTACCATCAAAATATGGAGGTGCATTTAGGGATTGAGACCGATCCATCATTTCAAGACCAAACGGGTCAGGACAGGCCGAAATATAGAGAACAAAAAAAATTTCCTTCCTATCCGTTCAAACCAGACCCCAGTTAGAAAATTCGAAAATAAATGCAAAAAAATTCTAAAAATTAAAAAACATCATCCAGGCTTCATTTCAAGATGAAACGGGTCAGGACAGGCTGAAAAATAGAGAACAAAAAAAATTTTCTTCTTATCCGTTCGAACCCGACCCGAGTTAGAAAATTCAAAAATAAATGCAAAAAAATTTTTAAAATTAAAAAATATCATCCAGGCTTAATTTCAAGACCAAACAGGTCAGGACAGGCCGAAATATAGAGAACAAAAAAAATTTTCTTCTTATCCGTTCGAACCCGACACGAGTTAGAAAATTCAAAAAGAAATGTAAAAAAATTTTAAAAATTAAAAAATATCATCCAGGCTTCATTTCAAGACGAAACGGATCAGGACAGGCTGAAAAATAGAGAACAAAAAAAAATTCCTTCCCTTCAGGAAGTGAAGGGATGTCCCGAGAGCCTCAAGATAGCCCATGCGAATCTCCCACCAGTATTCTTCAGGTGAATAATCTCCCTGACTCCACGTAATTTATCATCCCTACTTTCTTTTCCATAATGTGCATGAAAGAAATTAGAATGTGTTTGTTTCATTGTGTTGAAACAGATTTTTTTTTTTTTTAAAGAAAAATATAGAGGCTTGATTAATTTAAATCATTTTGGACAACATCTTCCAAATCAGAATCTACCCAAACATCAATACTTGCAGATAAAACTACTTTTCTTGCAAATGCATGATCTAAACAATTTAATGGAGAGCTTGATTTTACTAAATGGCCGTAAGTAAATGTGAAAATTCACTTTAGCTATTATTGAAAAACAGGTATCAATGAAAAACACTCTCTTTACCTCTCTCTCTCTCTCTCTCTCTCTCTCTCTCTCTCTCTCTCTCTCTCTCTCTCTCTCTCTCTCTCTCTCTCTCTGTTTCTCTCTAGAAGAAAAGGTAAATAGAAGATTACTATTTCATTGAATGAGAATGAATGAGAATTTACAAAGTACAAGCAAGCATGAAAGGGAAAAACAGGAATTCTCGATTGATCGAAAAACTGAAGAAAATCATCATAAAGTTTTTGGATGACTCGATCGATTCTCGATTCCTATTCGATCGATCGAAAGGAACATTCAATCGATTGAAGAAAATTTTCGATCGGTCGAAACTCATGAAACTGAATTTTTCAAATTTTTCTGGTAACTGTTTTTGTTTTGATGTTTCACTTGAACAAAACATAGTTTCTTGATCATATTAGAATGAGATTGACTCTTCTTCGAGTGATGTGACACTAGGGGACATCATGGCACAGCTGCAGCGCATGGATGCTCGCCTTGATACACTCTCTACAGAGTTGTATCAGGTGAATGCTCGTGTCTGTCGTATTGCATGACGGTAGGCAGCAGGATCCTTCGAGCTTTCAGGCATGGGGACACCATCAGGCACCATTAAATCCTGCTCAGAAGCTGCTTGCGCGCCGTCAGGATTCTCTCGGATCTCCTGAGGGTAGAAAACGTTCTCAGGCAGTCTAAGCACCGAATCCGCAGGAACTCCTGCAGCATCCAGGGCCTGAGCCCATGAGATGTTGCAGTAGTCCCTGCACACCTCAGGGATCTCCTCGGATAGCCTGGCCTCTGTTCAAAGATTTGGTGAGATTTAATGAGGCTATGCTTGCTAAACAAGTGTGGAAGCTACAAACAGAGCAAACTTCCCTACTGCACAAAGTATACAGCACAAAATATTTCCCCACAAGTTCGATGTTTGAAGCAAAAAGTAAGAAGGGATCATTCGCTTGGCAGAGCATCCTTAAAGCAAGGCATGTTATCGAGAAAGGGATGTTGTGGAGAAATAAAAAAATGAGAGGGTTAATATTTTGATAAGTATTTTCTTTTTCTTTTTTGTGGGGGAAGGGTTGGGGGGTTTCATATTCAGGCCTGATTATTTTAGCTTAAATGTTTGGGTTATTTTTAATGTCCACTTGTGCCTAACTTCTTAAAATTTCATTTTTTTGTAGAAACTTTTATTGTGAGTTTTAAATTTTTAATTAGTTCAACTGATAAAATTTTTTGTTATCAAATAAGGTACTAATGGACTAATACACGTGCACAATTGCTTATAGTCATGCTACAAAATATCCCATTCAATCATACCACAAAATATCCATAACAAATTTTTATGAAAAGTTCTACAATTTACATTCATGCTTGTAATTTGCCAAACGTTTAAAATGTTAAAAGAGTTTTTGTCAATTAAAGTTCTATAACTAAAAAGTTATACTAATAAGTGCTTGTTTGGTATTGTTTTAAAAAACTAAGTTTTAATTTTGAACTTTTGCAAAATAAGGCTATAATTGAAAATCTTTTTAGTGTTTTGATTGTTTGATAAATTGCTTTGAATAGTGTTTTACTACAGAATTCCATTCATACTTGACCCTGGCAAGAAAATTCCAAAAAAAATAGTAAAAAAATTCGAAAAATTATAAAACCTCTTCCTGGCATTATTTTTAGACAGAACGGGATGAGATAGGCCGAAAAATTGAAAACAAAATTTTACTCCAGAATTTCGTTCATACTCGACCCGGGCAAAAAAATTCCGAAAAAAATAGTAGATTGTAAGGTTGAATTTATTCAACCATCTAATTGGCTTTATTCCGTGCCAAATTTGCTTGTAATTCAGCATTTAGTAACCCTGTATTTAGGTGGGTTTGTTGTAAGGGTAGTGAGTGAGATAGAGTGAAGATTGCTCAAGAGTGTGCAAGAAAACAGAGTGTCGCGGCTGGGACTCGCGGGTGTCTCGCGGCTGCAAACCGCCAGAAGCAGCACACGTGCCAAGCATGCTGGAAGATGAACAGTCATGCTAGCTGGAGCACTACAGGACAAAACAGGACAACTGGCCATACGGTTAACTCGCGACTGGATCTCGCGACTTAGTCAAGCCGCGAGGTCAAGCCGCGAGCCACCCCTGTTTTGTAAAACCTGACGTTTCACATTCCTCTCCCACTCTAGTATAAATACCCCTTTTACCCACGATTGAAAGAGAGCTTCCAGAGAGAATTTTGAGAGAGAAACCCTAAAGAAAAACAAGATTGTTTCACCCACAATCTATACCTTAGAGTCTCTTCAAATTCCTCTACTCTCTTCCTCTCCATTGTCAAATCCTTGAGAGGCATTATACCAAACCTGGTTCTCACCATCATCATCCCTGTGAGACAGTTGTTTAGATTTCTGGGAAGCAGTTAGGAAGGAACCAATCTTCATTGGTTGATGCTATGGTCTAGTAGCGGAATCCGGGAAGCTAGAAAAGAAAAAGGTTCGGCGCAACCTCGTTGGAGCAAGAAGCTTGGAGGGCTTAGGTGCACTGGGTAGATTAGGCTTGGAGGGTCTATTGCTGTCCTTGTATCCCAACTGTATTTTCTAGTGGATTGATTACCGCTTGGAGGGCGGCGGAGAGGTTTTTTGCCGAGGACTTCGGTTTCCTCTTCGATAACACATCGCGTGTTGTCTTTGTGTTTGCATCTTCCTTCCTCTCTATCTTTGCCTTTTTATTATCTGCTGTGTTTTATTATGTTATGGCTTAGATAGTTTTTTTAACCAATTTCGTTATATAGCATATGTTAAGTTTCCGCACACTAGTTGTTTGACATATTGCTTGTATTGGTTAAGTTGTAATTTGGGGGTCTAAACGTTCAAAGGTGTTTTGTACACGTTTTTGAACTTTCAATTGGTATCAGAGCGGGTACACTTGTTGTGGTTTTATTACCTAAGTGTGATCCTAGACCCCTGTGTTGTGATTGTTGTTTTGGATTATACCATGCTGAATTGTAGCTTAAGTGTTTGTGAAAATGACTCTATGCATATGTCTGAAAGGTGTCTTACTGATGATCTTGTAGAGTTGTTAAAAACTAAGAAACATGCTAGAGTATTTGTTCACATGCTGGAATATATGGAAAGTTAGAATCATGTCTTAAACAGTAGCATATCTGAATCTAAATCATTGATTAAGAAATATAAAAGAAAGAATAGAATGTTGTGTGAAATGATTGAGAATCTGAAAATAAAAAATCAATCTGAAAGAAGCATGAAAACTGATGATGAGTTTGTGTTTGAAGGTCAAGAATGTCTGTCACATGTGAATCTATTTGTGCATACCTCGTTGAAGGTGTTTAATGCGTGTTTGTGGTATCTTGACAGTGGGTGTTCTCGCCATATGACAGGGGATAAGTCACTGTTTAAGTCACTCAAAGAAAAGGTCGGTGACTATGTGACCTTTGGTGATGGAAGTCATGCTCAAGTTCTAGGCAAAGGAACCATTGAGATACCTGGTTTACCTCTGTTGAAAGATGTGCTGTACATAAAAGGGCTGAAGGCGAATTTGCTGAGCATCACTCAAATTTGTGATGATGATTTCCTGGTACAATTCTCTAAGAAGGGATGTTTGATCATCAATGAAGAGGGGATTCAGGTTTTGGAAGGGAATCGGACTACAGATAACTGTTATGGAATAGTTCCCACGGCATCCATATCGTGTAGAAGTGCTCGTGTGGATATGTTGGAGCTATGGCATCATAGATTTGGGCATGCCAACTTCAAACAAGTAGCAAAAGTCTCCAAACTTGAAGCAGTCGAGGGACTTCCTAAGTTTGGAAAAGTGAAGAAGACCGTTGTGGTGCATGTCAAATGGGGAAGCAAACTAAGGCAAGTCATCACAAGGTGAATGTGATAGCCACTTCTCGGTGCTTAGAGTTACTTCATGTTGATCTAATGGGGCCTACCAGAACTGAAAGCCTAGGGGGGAAGAGATACATTATGGTCATTGTGGACGACTACTCAAGATACACTTGGGTTGAATTCCTTAGAGAAAAATCAGAAGCTTGTGAGAGGTTGGAGATTCTGTGCAAGAAACTACAAAACGAAAAAGAGATTCCGATAGCCAAAATCAGAAGTGATCATGGGAGGGAATTTGAGAATGCAAGATTCGAGTCCTTCTGTGAAAAGAATGGAATTAAAAGAGAATTTTCAGCTCCCAAAACTCCACAACAAAATGGAGTGGTAGAGAGAAAAAATCGTGTGATTCAGGAGATGGCAAGAGTCATGTTGCTTAACAAGCAAATACCTCAAAAATTTTGGGGAGAAGCTGTCAACACCTCGTGTCACATTGGAAATAGGATTTTCTTTCGAGTTGGTACAAAGAAGACTGCCTATGAGATATGGAATGGGAAGAAGCCTAAGGTGAAGTATTTCCGAGTGTTTGGAAGTAAATGCTATATCCTAAATGATCGAGAGAATCTTGGGAAGTTTGATGCGAGAAGTGATGAGGGTATTTTTCTTGGCTACTCTACTACAAGTCGAGCATATAGAGTGTTTAACCAGAGAACAAAGGCTGTGATGGAGTCCATAAATGTCAAGATTGATGATGCCTTACCTAAGGTGGAAATGATTGATGATGTAGAAGGGCCAAGCACCAAAGAGCCCGATATTGAGGTAGAAGCTTTGGATATAGAAGGTGAAGAACCTATACCAGAAGCAGAATCGACTCCCATCAACCCAAGAATGGAAACGAGATCGATGTCTAGAACATCAAGTCCTCTTACTCCTCCAGAAGTTCATCCTCCTATCTCTCGTAGTGATGAAGTTTCCACTTCAAAAAGGCCATCTTCAAGAGTTATCAAGAATCATCCGGAAAGTAATATCATAGGATCTCTTGATGACGGTCTTCGCCTCAGGAAAGGAAACATTCTGCTAGCCAATCATGTAACATATCACTGTTATCTAGCACAGTTTGAACCAAAAAGGGTTGAAGAGGCTCTTCAAGATGAGAATTGGGTTGAGTCAATGCATGAAGAGCTGAATCAGTTTGTGAGGAATGATGTGTGGGAACTTGCTCCACGGCCTGAGAACGTTCATGTTATAGGCACAAAGTGGATTTTTAAAAACAAAACTGATGAAGATGGAGAGATAATTCGAAACAAATCTCAATTAGTAGCTCAAGGATACACTCAAGTAGAAGGAGTGGATTTTGATGAATCATTCGCTCCGGTGGCAAGACTCGAATCCATTCGAATCCTCATGTCCATTGCGTGCACTTTGAATTTCAAACTTTATCAAATGGATGTAAAGTGCGCATTTCTGAATAGATATCTAAATGAAGAAGTATTTGTTGAGCAACCAAAAGGATTCGAAGATCCTCACTTTCCAGATCATGTATTAAGATTGAAGAAAGCCCTTTATGGCTTAAAACAAGCGCCTAGAGCCTGGTACGATCGTCTTACACACTATCTTCTAGATAGAGGTTTCAAGAGAGGGTATGCTGATCGCACTCTGTTTGTCAAAAATGATGAAGATTATCTCCTTGTGGCACAAGTCTATGTTGATGACATAGTGTTTGGGGCAACTATCGAAGATCGTGCTACTGAATTTTCTGAGGAAATGAAGAAGGAGTTTGAGATGAGTATGGTGGGGGAGCTCACATTCTTCTTGGGTCTTCAAGTCAAACAACAGAAGGAGGGTATATTTGTATCTCAAGAGAAGTATGCCAGAAACATTGTCAAGAAGTTTGGACTAGACTCCAAAAAACATGCCTCCACTCCCATGAGCTCTTCCACTAAACTGAATGTGGATTCGTCGGGAGTTAAAGTAAGTCCTACATTGTATAGGAGCATCATAGGGAGTTTGCTATACCTTACAGCCAGTAGACCGGACATTGCTTTCAGTGTGGGCGTTTGTGCCAGGTACCAAGTGAAAGTTCAAAAACGTGTACAAAAACACTTTTGAACGTTTAGACCCCCCAAAAACCAATTTAATCAACACATGCAATATGTTAAACAACTAGTGTGCGGAAACTTAACATATGCTATAACATGGAATTGATTAAACAACTATCTAAGCCACAACAAAATAAACCACAGCAGATAATGTAAAGGCAGAGATAGAGAGGAAGGAAGATGCAAACACAGCGATAACACCAGATATGTTATCGAAGAGGAAACCGAAGACCTCGGCGAAAAACCTCTCCGCCGCCCTCCAAACGGTAATCAATCCACTAGAAAATACAGTTGGGATACAAGGACAGCAATAGACCCTCCAAGCCTAATCTACCCAATGCACCTAAGCCCTCCAAGCTTCTTGCTCCAACGAGGTTGCGCCGAACCTTTTTCTTTTCTAGCTTTCCGGATTCCGCTACTACACCGTAGCATCAACCAATGAATATTGGCTCCTTCCTAACTGCTTCCCAGAACTCCAAACGACTGTCTCACAGAGATGATAATGGTGAGAACCAGGTTTGGTATAATGGCCTCTCAAGGATTTGACAATGGAGAGGAAGAGAGTGAGGGATTTTGATGAGACTCTAAGGTAGAGATTGTGAGTAAAACAATCTGGTTTTTCTTTAGGGTTTCTCTCTCAAAATTCTCTCTGGAAGCTCTCTTTCAATCGTGGGTTAAAAGGGTATTTATACTGAAGTGGAGTGGAATGCGAAACGTCAGGTTTTTCCAAAACAGGGGTGGCTCGCGGCTTGACCTCGCGGCTTGACTAAGTCGCGAGTTCCAGTCGCGAGTTAACCGTATGGCCAGTTGTCCTGTTTTGTCCTGTAGTGCTCCAGCTAGCATGACTGTTCATCTTCCAGCATGCTTGGCACGTGTGCATCTTCTGGCGGGTTGAAGCCGCAAGTCCACCCGCGAGTCCCAGCCGCGACACTCTGTTTTCTTGCACACTCTTGAGCAATCTTCACACTATCTCACTCACTACCCTTACAACAATCCCACCTAAATACAGGGTTACTAAATGCTGAATTACAAGCAAATTTGGCACGGAATAAAGCCAATTAGATGGTTGAATAAATTCAACCTTACAATCTCCCCCTTTGGCTATTCCGTGACAAAACCCTAAAACAGACTCTAGACTTAACATGTGAGTTGGGAACAGTTGATCAAAACTCACTCACACCTAACTCTAGAAGCTGTTAAGCACTTGAATCATATGAACATAAACTCCTGAAACACAACAATACACCATGATCATTGTAAGCAGAAAATTATAAATGCATATGAAACAGGCAATATGAGATCAAGCAAAGATGGAGTTAATAAACAAACCATGGCTTGATCAACCAAGTGAACACCACAAGGTAGTGATCACAGTGCTCATTCACACTTGGAATGAACACACGGACATACAAGTTAACAAGCACAAGGCAGGATACTTGTATGTTCAACACTCAACCAATGCATAGCACACACGGCATATGCATCTAGGAACAATCCTACAAGGGCACAAGAGTGACAGTACAACAATCACAATGCAGAACATTTAGATTAAGGTACTGATTTCAACATAGCATAAAGGCTGCACTTAAGCATGGTACATACCACAAGGCCTACAAACTATGCATAAAACATAAACCCTAAAAGCTTACAAAAGCATATGGGTACAAATCAACAAATACCTGAATAACATCATCAACATATATTAAAGTTAGAATTAAACCAAGAGTATATGAAAAGAGTTAGAAACAGTTATACACCAAAACACAGTGTATCAAAACGAAAAAAAAAAACACTAAAAACACTAATTACTCCCCCTCAACAAATTACTCCCCCTTAAGAGCTGCTTTTCTGCTTCTCAATTATCAATGAACTTTCTCCCCCTTTTTGACATGGAATGGCCAAAGGGTCACTTGTCATGCTGAGTTGTGAAGCTGTCAAGTGTAGCAGCCAAGACATCAATCTGGTCTTGCATGGCTCTCATCCTGTCAGAATGCTCAGTCTGGACTGCCCTGATCCCATCAAGCCTTTCCAGAATGATCTGGAAAGCATCTGGAGGTGCATCTGCAGAAGTTGAAGCTCTGGACCTCTTGTCACTCCTCCTTGGTGTTGAGGTGGATGCATGCCCTGCTGCCTCTGCATCAGTCTCCATTGGGACTTCCTCTCCTTCATCACCTTCATCTTCTTCTCCTGGAAGCCTAACACTGATCCTTTTGCAGGTAAGTTTGTTGATTGCAGAGGGTGTGGACATGTGACTGATGTCTTGAGGAATTGGAACACCCTTCCTTCGAAATATCCTCATTAGGAGACTGGGAAAGATCAGTTTTGGTCTAGATGTTGTTCTTGTCTCATCCACAATGATGTCAAAGATGTGGGAACTTATATCTATGAAGTTCTTCTCTTTGAGATCCATCAGAAAAATTGCTCTAGCACAATTGATTGTGGTCAACTTCTTAATAGGATAAAGGTTAAACATCATGATTATGGTTAGAACCCTCATGTCCACTGGAAAGGCAGTGGTATTCAAACACTTCCCTTCTCTCTGCCCACCTATCCTCTGTTGAACTGTTTCAATGGAGACACTCCTATCCTTGAAATTGATAAACTCCTCATCATCCAAACCCGCAAGCCCTAGTACATCATCTATGACATGTGCATCCAAAATGAATTCTTTCCCTCTAACCCAGCAATTTAACTCATTCTCCTTAATCACAGCATTTGAATAAAATTCCCTAATCAGGGGTTCACACACCAAAGGGAAATCACTCAAAAGTTTGTCCCATCCTCTTCCTTCAAAACAACTGGGAATAAAAGTTTGTCTTAAATCCTCCAAATCTACAAACCTTTCTTGAATAATTCCTGCATTCAGGAAGTTATCCTTATATCTCTCAAAGTGATGGACAGACCTAAACAGTTTGGAATCCATTTTTAATCTCTTGTCAGCCTTCTTGGCAGTAGATTTCTTCTTCTGAGGTGAGGGAGCCATCTGTGAACAATCAGAAAAGGCCACAACAACATATAGCAATATATGTCCAGAACCAGTCAGTACCATGTAGTAAACAGAGAGAGATATCAACCAAACAAATGAACTTCAAACACTTAAACAGCCAGCTATATAGTTCAATCATATGGATAAACCAAGCCTAGGATAGGAAACACATGAACACCATGGTGAAGCTATCCTGAAGGCAAATAAATGACATTGAGGCAGATCATAGAAAAATGATATGACATTCAAACAATATGTTGAGCCTAACAGAATCTTCCCACAGATTAACAATCTAAGACATGCAAATCTAGCAAAGGAAAACACACAACCTCAAACAGACCAATAGTAACATCTTCAACAGCTCAAAGTTCAGATTGAAATGAAAGGAATACTTAGCTAAGCATAAGAACAATAGGAATATAACTATCATTAACACAACCTATGTTAACAGCATCCACAAGCTAAGCAAGAACAAAGAGCAGAGACCGAACCACAAACCCATTTCAAAAACACAATCAAATGCGAAAAATCAAGGGTAAAAGCACAAAATCAAGTGGAAAAGAGTGAAAATCAGATTACCCATACCTGTAACTTGACGATTTTGGGCTGTAAGAGTGTAACACAAGAGATTGGAAAAGGGAGCACGGAGTGTTTGGGAGGGAGAGTGTTTAGAGAGAAGATGAACAGTCACAAAAATTCGAGGGAAAAACTGAAAAAGTTTAAAAACTGCTCCTGTTTCTGCAAAACACGCGATTTTCGCGACTGGTTCAAGTCGCCACACAGTCGCCAGCTCAAGCCGCCAAAGCACTCAAGGAGAAAATTTTGAAAAATTTTTCTAAGTGTTTTTCGCGACTGGAAGGTCTACCCGCGAGTAAGTCGCGAGCTAAGCCGCGAAAATCTCTGAGTGAATCTCGCGACTGGACCTTCTACTCGCGAACAAGTCGCCAAAACAGACCAGCGAAGATGCGACTGAGGCTCGCGACTTGACACACCCGCGACTGAGCCGCCAAAACAGGGCAAAACTGTATTTTTGAAATTTTCAGATTTTTCCAACAAAACACTTTCCAAAAACACCTAAAACACTCAAAAATCTTTTTGTGTTTGAATTAACAAAGATTGAGCATGTGAAAACACATTTTATCAAGTACAATCACACAAATGAATAAGGCATTTATCGAACATAAACTTGTGTGTTGTGTGTGGATATCAACAATGAAATAGTCCTTTGTCTAATGTGAAGCTTCAATGATCAATTCAACCAAGGCATACACAATTAGCACTAGATCATGTGACCAATCTCAATTATAGAAATATGAATATATGACCTCCCACACAACTTGATAACATAACTTGGAGTTTTTCATTTGACTCCATTTTCAGCCTTAACATTGTATCTTTTGAGGCAATCATCTCTCATAGTGAGAGGGATATATAACAGTTCACTTTTGAAGAACAGGCCTTTGGCCCCTTTTGAAAGAAATTTCACTTTTAATATAAGGTCGCTTACCCTTTTTCCTAGTCAAATACTAGAATGTGCGACAGGCTTTTGCAGCTCAATATCTCTTTTCATTTGGAGATTTACATTTAGTGAGCTCTTTTTAGCAAAAAAATAAAAAGTGGGAAGAGATATAGACACAAGTCTATGCATGTTTCAAGATCAACATAACCATTTACTAATCATTCATGACAAGTTTGAAGATCTATTTACAACAATCACATGGAATTCCTCAAGAAACGATGTGTGTCTTCTGTGACAACACCAGTGCCATCAATCTTTCCAAGAATCCTGTCCAGCATTCAAAATCAAAACACATAGAGATACGTTACCATTTCATTCAGGATTTGGTAGAGGAAAGAGTTGTGTGTCTTGAGTTCATACACACCGACAATCAAAAGGCGGATATCTTCACCAAGCCTCTCGATGGTCCACGGTTTGAATCACTCCGTAAGACCATTGGTGTTGGTACAATTCCTTGACTCTCTTGTGTGTTGTGTGCTTCACATATTTATAATATGATAAGTTTGTATGTGTTGGGGCACACACCTCTTTGATTAGCTATTTGTGCAACATGTTTATTGTTTGTTTGTTCTTTTGTGTTTACTGTTGTTTCTTTTTATGTGTGTTCAATCATTTTCTTCTTTTGTGTCAAAAATCCAAAAATCACATAAAAATTAGAAAATCAAAAAGCTTGATTGACGTTGTTGAGTTTTGTCTCAAATCTTGTTTTGTCTTGTACCTTTGTGCTAATGGCTTTGTGCATTTTCGAGCATTGCTTGTTTTTCATGCACTTATATCACTGTGGGAAAAATCTTGAAATCTATGTGATTGTTGTAAATAGATCTTCAAACTTGTCATGAATGATTAGTGAATGGTTATGTTGATCTTGAGACATGCATAGACTTGTGTCTATATATCTTCCCACTCTTTATTTTTTGTTTTGATAAAAAGAACTCACCAAATGTAAATCTCCAAATGAAAAGAGATATTGAGCTGCAAAAGCCTATCGCACATTCTAGTATTCGACTAGGAAAAGGGTAAGCGACCTTATGTGAAAGTGAATGTTTATTCAAAAAGCCAAAGGCTTGTACATTAAAGTGAAATGTCAAATATCACTCTCACAATGAGAGGTGATTGCCTCAAAAGATCAAAAGATCAAATGTTATGATTAAAAGTGGAGTCAAATGATAAACTCCAAGTTATGTTATCAAGTTGTGTGGGAGGTCATATATACATATTTCTATAATTGAGATGGGTCACATGATCTAGTGCTAATTGTGTATGCCTTGGTTGAATTGATCATTGAAGCTTCACATTAGACGAAGGACTATCTCATTGTTGATATCCACACACAACACACAAGTTTATGTTCAATAAATGCCATATTCATTTGTGTGATTGTACTTGATGAAATGTGTTTTCACATGCTCAATCTCTGTTTATTCAAGCACAAAAAGATTTTTGAATGTTTTAGGCATTTTTGGAAAGTATTTTGTTTGAAAAATCTGAAAATTTCAAAAATCCAGTTTTGCCCTGTTTTGGCGGCTCAATCGCGGGTATGTCAAGTCGCGAGCCTCAGTCGCATCTTCGCTGGTCATTTTTGGCGACTTGTTCGCGAGTGGAAGGTCCAGTCGCGAGGTTCACTCAGAGATTTTCGCGGCTCAGCTCGCGACTCACTCGCGCGTAGACCTTCCAGTCGCGAAAAACACTTAGAAAAATTTTTCAAATTTTTTCTCTTGAGTGATTTGGCGGCTTGATCTGGCGACTGTGTAGCGACTCGTTTCAGTCGCGAAAATCGCGTGTTCTGAACATACAGGGGCAGTTTTTAAACTTTTTGTTTTTCCCTCGATCTTTTTGTGACTGTTCATTGTCTTTTTCATCTGCTCTTACCCGTTCACACCGTACCTCCATTGTCGATCTCCATTGTTTGCTTCTTCTCAGCTCAAAATCGTCGACTAACAGGTATGATTTTCTGTCTTGACCTCTATTTTACTTGTTGTCATGGTTTTCCATCTGGTTTATTCACTTTTGAGTGTGGTTCTGTGATGGGTTTTTAGCTCAACTGTTTCTCTTTGTCCTTGCTTAGCTTATGGTAGCTTGTGCTTCTGTTTTTGAGCTAGTTTATTTTGGTGGTTGTGTTCTTCATCATGTGCTTAGCTAGGGTTAGCTATTTTTGTCTGATCTGCTGTTTGATGTCGTGTTTCACTATGATCCTGTGTGGTAATCCATTGATGTATTGTTGAATGTGGGTCCTTTTTCAGCTGATTATGTGGTTCTATTTGGACTCCCTCTACTGTGTAGTTCAATTTGGGCCATTTGTGTCCCTCATTGCTATTTTCTGACCATTTTCATCCAGCTATTAGGGTTTCTTCATTGTCCCTAAATTTCCCCTAACCCACTGCTAATATGGTCTGTTGGATTGTGTTCTGTCATTTCCCTTGTTCATAATGCAGACCGGTCATGTCACCATTCAAGAAAGCTGCTGTGAAAGGAGGTACTTCCAAAGGGAAGGAACCAGTAATTGATGTTGATGAAGACACACCTCACCCAAAAGTGACTCGCTCTTCATCAAAGAGATTCGATCCCAACAAGTTCAGATCATATGCAGCCTATCAGTCTTATGAGAATTTCTTTCTACATGCCACACCATTACTAGAAAGAGCTTTGGATCAATCCTTACTGTATAACACTGATATTCCGAAATGGTTTGCTCACAAGGATTGGAATTACCTTCTCTCTGATCCGGATGATGTGTATGAAAAGTTGGTAAAAGAATTTTATGCTAACGCAATTGTGGAAGGAGATGAACTTAAGTGCTGGGTTCGGCAAAAGAGCTTTTCTGTCTCTCCTACATATCTGGCAGAAATTCTTCACATCAACAGACCCATTTTCTGACATTCACCGGTTTATGATGATCTCTGTCCTGATGAGGAGCTTCTCAAAGAAAGTCTTGGTCAAGACTTGGAGTTCTCACCCAATGGCAAATCCATCAGTGTTTCCTCTCTTTCTCCAAAACTGAGAGTGCTTACAATTGTGATGTTTCACAATTTGTACCCCTTATCAACCACTGGGTATATGAACCTCGGACGTGCTTTGTTTCTTCATGATCTAATCTCTGATGTGGAAATAGACATTTGTGCTCATATCTTTCATGTTCTGCGCAAAACGGTTCTTCGAAATGAGTCTCGGATATGCATTCCTTTCTGCAGTCTCATTTCACGGATCTTGAAGCTCAAGGGAATTTATCCAACGGCTAATGAGTCTCCTATCCCCAAACCAAGTCCAATCAACATGCGTACATTCAATGCAAGCATTGGACATAGTCGAAAGAGAGCCAAACCAGACACTTTTGCATCTCACGGTGACTCTCAGTTCAGCACTCTCTCCCTAGATGAGAAACTTGATCGCATTGTCTCCTCTGTCCACGAGTTGAATACAAAGATGTCTGGACTCACTGCTTCTCTACACCATCAAAGCACTCGATGGGATATGAAGTTTACTTCTCTTCAAACTCAATTGGATCAAATTCATAGAAAGCTGGAAGAGGATGACTAGCCTATTCCATGACAAAAAGGGGGAGTGATAGGCATGATCAGAGGGGGAGTGTCATTACCTAAGGGGGAGTGTCTTTACATTCTTCTTCAGTTTCAATTTTCTCTTTAAGTTGATATATTGTGTTTTGTAAACTGTTATTCAGGATGTTTTTGTGTTTGTACCCATTTACTTTTGTAAGCTGTTAGGGTTAATGTTTTATGCATAGTTTGTAGGCTTTATGGTATGTACCTTGCTTTTTGCAGCCTTTATACTATGTTGAAATCAGTACTTTAATCTAAATGTTCTGCATTTTGGTTTATGTACTGTCACTCTTGTGCCCTTGTAGGATTGTTCCTAGATGCATTTGCCTTGTGTGTTATGCATTGGTTGAGTGTTGAGCATACAAGTGTCTTGCCTTGTGCTTGTTAACTTGTATATCCTTGTGTTCATTCCAAGTGTGAATGAGCACTGTGATCACTACCTTGTGGTGTTCACTTGGTTGATCAAGCCATGGTTTGTATCTTACTCCATCTTTGCTTGATCACATACTACCTGTTTCATATGCATTTATAATTTTCTGCTTACAATGATCATGGTGTATTGTTGTGTTTCAGGAGTATTATGTTCATATGATTCAAGTGCTTCACAGCTTCTAGAGTTAGGTGTGAGTGAGTTTTGTTCAACTGTTCCCAACTCACATGTTAAGTCTAGAGTCTGTTTTAGGGTTTTGTCACGGAATAGCCAAAGGGGGAGATTGTAAGGTTGAATTTATTCAACCATCTAATTGGCTTTATTCCATGCCAAATTTGCTTGTAATTCAGCATTTAGTAACCCTGTATTTAGGTGGGTTTGTTGTAAGGGTAGTGAGTGAGATAGAGTGAAGATTGCTCAAGAGTGTGCAAGAAAACAGAGTGTCGCGGCTGGGACTCGCGGGTGTCTCGCTGCTGCAAGCCGCCAGAAGCAGCACACGTGCCAAGCATGCTGGAAGATGAACAGTCATGCTAGCTGGAGCACTACAGGACAAAACAGGACAACTGGCCATACGGTTAACTCGCGACTGGATCTCGCAACTTAGTCAAGCCGCGAGCCACCCCTGTTTTGTAAAACCTGACGTTTCACATTCCTCTCCCACTCCAGTATAAATACCCCTTTTACCCACGATTGAAAGAGAGCTTCCAGAGAGAATTTTGAGAGAGAAACCCTAAAGAAAAACAAGATTGTTTCACCCACAATCTATACCTTAGAGTCTCTTCAAATTCCTCTACTCTCTTCCTCCCCATTGTCAAATCCTTGAGAGGCATTATACCAAACCTGGTTCTCACCATCATCATCACTGTGAGACAGTTGTTTGGATTTCTGGGAAGCAGTTAGGAAGGAACCAATCTTCATTGGTTGATGCTATGGTCTAGTAGCGGAATCCGAGAAGCTAGAAAAGAAAAAGGTTTGGCGCAACCTCGTTGGAGCAAGAAGCTTGGAGGGCTTAGGTGCACTGGGTAGATTAGGCTTGGAGGGTCTATTGCTGTCCTTGTATCCCAACTGTATTTTCTAGTGGATTGATTACCGCTTGGAGGGCGGCGGAGAGGTTTTTCGCCGAGGACTTCGGTTTCCTCTTCGATAACACATCGCGTGTTGTCTTTGTGTTTGCATCTTCCTTCCTCTCTATCTTTGCCTTTTTATTATCTGCTGTGTTTTATTATGTTATGGCTTAGATAGTTTTTTTAACCAATTTCGTTATATAGCATATGTTAAGTTTCCGCACACTAGTTGTTTGACATATTGCTTGTATTGGTTAAGTTGTAATTTGGGGGTCTAAACGTTCAAAGGTGTTTTGTACACGTTTTTGAACTTTCATAAATAAATTCAAAAAATTATAAAACCTCTTCCCGGCATTATTTTTAGCCAAAACGGGGACAATTTTATCTTCAGAATTCCCTGTACTTTGCTTCGATTATGTGTTTATACAAGTTGTGTGTATTATGAAATCTGTATTGCAAACAGCAAGCGCTCAAACATATGTCAAACTCTGATTTCTTGAACTGTACCTCTTTACTTGCATGAAGAGAGCACTAATGATGGGGTCCACACCTAAATTTTGAAAATTTAATTATTAGATTGCATATTCTTATTATATCCTTCATGTTTACAAAATTTTAAAAAGATGAAAGATCAATTGCTATGTCATCAATCAAACGTATAATTTCAAGTTTATATGGTCTAAATTATGCATAAAAAATAAGTTTGTTGATCAAATAGTAATATGTTGCATACATGATAGACTTAACTCTAAACTAAGTCATATAAATCTATTTATGAATGTGTCATTTTCTTTCAAAAAAAATTTAGATATGTTTTTGTAAATAATTAAAAAAAATGATTTGATTCATTAAAAAAAAAGAAAAAAGAAAAAACAGATTTGTTTTGGTATAGGTAAAAAATTAGTTTTGGTGAAGAAAAATCAGATCTGTTTTATCAGATAAAACAAGGCTTTTTCTGGGTTTGAAATTTTTGGGTTCTGTAGATCGTGGGCCGATGGATCTAGTGGTGGTACCCATTTTGTGAAAATTTTCTCAGATTTGTGCAAATTTGAACGAGGAACTTCGCGGAACGTTTAGGAGTTTGTGGCCGCTCGTGGCGGTGCATGGCGGCTCCGTTGCTGAAGATTTTTCTGGGTTTTGTACACCAAAGTCTTTAGAAGATTTATGTGGGTTGATTTCTTTGTGAAATCTTGTCAGAAACTTTAGAAATCCAGAATGGAGTCCGCAGCCATTGTTGGATTTGTTGCCACCTTGGTCTACATTGGCGGTGGCCGTTTTGACAACTTTATTAATAAATATATCAACAGAGTTGTCTATTTTATTTATGTTGTTTTAGCGGGAAGAGATAATGTTGTTTTGGTGGGAAGAGATAAAGGTAAAGGAAAAGATATTGATAATTTGTTTTATATTTTATCTCAATTGCTTAAATGATAAGGAAAAATGGTTAAAATTACCAATTTAATAACAGTCAATTTCACTTATGAGTAGTTATAATTATGATCGGCCGATCTGAGTAGAGAATTTTTATGTAAAATAAGGCATATTTGATAACACACACAAAAAAGAAAAAAAAGACTATTCTGAGGACAATCGATACCATGTCCAGTATAATATAATTTATTATAAATAATTCAAGTGCTTTAGGAGTCGATTACAGATTGAAATATTATATAATAGAGCAGCGTCATGCCATCATCCTATATATGGGTGATAATAACTGATACGCACAAAATCAAAAAAATTGTTCATATTCTTTGATATCATACAATATGTAAATTAAACTTCAAACCTTTTATTTTATGGTTAACAAAAAGTAAGAACATATCTGCTGCCACAACTGAGTTGACTAGACGAAGAAGATAGGTCTTGCCATGATCAACCACCCGACGGTATGTTGTTTCTACAACATTAAGATTATGACTCAATTAATTCCAATATGTGATTTTTTATTTATTTATGAATAATGCTAAATATATACAAATTTTAGTAAACTGACATGACAAAGAATATGATCATGGACTTCAAAAACCTAATAAATGAATGTGTATTCATTTTTTTTTTTTTTTTGTGTGTATACTTACACCAACTTTCCCCCTCCCTTTTATTTTTTCATCCCTCCACTACTATCTATCTTAATATCACTTTTCCTCAATCTCTTTATCTTCCTTTATTTTTGACTTTTCTTATTCCCCTCTTACTATAAATTTACAATTCTCAATTTCATTCTCAAAGAAGTTCATTTTGGTCTTCTCATCACAGAACCGGATGTGTGAGGGGGTAGGATCAGAAGAAGTGGATGCCCCGGAACGAAGAGGGTTCCGGGACGAAACAGGCTTACGTTTTGGTGCCATGACGCACTAACGTAAACTAGAGAGTGAGGGGGGCTGCCTTGGCCTTGGATGCGTGCCATGGGGGGGCTGCCTTGGCCTTGGCAGCATGCCTTCTTGTCCTTTGGCTGCGGCTGCCTTGGGACGCGTGCCATGGGGGGGCTGCCTTGGCCTTGGCAGCATGCCTTCTTGTCCTTTGGCTGCGGCTGCCTTGGCCTTGGCTGCATGCCTTGGCCTTGGCTGCCTATGGGGAAACCAACTACTTAGATGAGAAAACTGAGTTTTGGACAGAACCAAGGTATTGTATGGTCCTCGGACTCAAACCCTCATCCGAGTGTTCAACAGACAAAACATCCAATAATACAGATCCTTTGAGCATCCAGAGCTTCTGGGGTCTCTTCCTTATATCTGCGGCCACTTCTACTATTTGTTTACTCCTATCATTTATTCGATTAATAAAGAATTATCCAAAACTTTGCTTCTTCTTCATTGTCCGTTGACACTGAAAGTTTACAGAACCAAGTACGGAACGGAAATTTGTATATGGGTTCATTGCTATGGGTTTTCATTTGCTTCACAATTTAACTTCCTGGATTTTCTTCTGAGGGGTTTTATATGACCATGAGTGGGTTGTTCTTGTATAAGGAGAACGAAAACTTCCCCTTCCGCAGACCATTGGTGAATGTAGCAACAAGTATCTTGTCATCAGCTTCATCTATCGAAAGGGCTTTTTTGTTGAAACGTGCTATGTAGGACCTCAGCGTCTTGTCTTCTCGTTGTTTGATGCTCATTAGGCAAGATGATCAAATATGTCATTGTTTTGGGTGAAAAAAAGATTTCCCCACTAGAATTGATGTCAACATAGCTGGTAATGTGGCTGATCTGGGAACCCCACCATGATGGACTAAATCGCATTAACCCGAAATAGAGTTTTAAAGAATATAAAAAATTATCAACTTAAAGTAGAGATGCAAGAAAAATAAAAAATAAAAATCCACCAAAAAATTTAGAGAGAGAGAGAGAGAACCTTTTTTTTTTTTTTTTGGTAAGGGAAAACTATGAATAGAATAGAAGAGATAGTGACAAATTTATAGTAAGAGGGTGTAAATAAGAAGAGACAAAAATAAAGGAAGATGAAGGGGCATAGGAACGAAAGAAAACAAACGTAGAGGATAATGGAACGAGCACACAAGGACCGGAGCACCACCCACTTGTACCCAGCCAATACAAGAGAGGTGGCCCACAGTCAAGGGATTCACAGGGTGTGGTTTGGTGGTGGAGGGAAAAGAGTTTATTTTGGGTTTAGCGGAAGTTTGAACAAAACCCTTGGCGGAAGTCAAATGAAATCATGCTCAGTTGGAAGGCCAACCTTGAAAGTACTTATGGCCACATCATCATGCTCTCCCTCTATTTCATTAAACATTTCCCAGTATCTATCTGAATAAGTTTTGAGAGTCTCACCCTCTCGCATGGACATAGACAGCAAGGTGTTCCTATTCTACTTTTAAAAAGTTTCGGGTCATTTCGGTCTATTTCGGTTGTTTCGGGAAATACCGGCCGAAATTCAAGATTTGGCCGGCATGAAGTTTGTACTTAAAAAAAAAAATGTCAGAGAGAGCGCCATTCAATTAGGATGATGGCAATGCAATACATCTTATATGGAGGTCAGCTCTATAGGAGATCCTATGATGGTATACATCTTTGTTGTCTAAAGAAAGAAGAAGTCAAGAAAGTTATGGAAGAAATTCATCAAGGGATTTGTAGTCCTCATAATGGGATAATGTTAGCCAAGAAGATCTTAAGGATAGGGTAACACTGAAACATGCTGGAGATTAATTGTGTAGACTTTGTGAAGAGTTGCCATGATTACCAAAGACATCTTCAAAAGGAGAAACAAATAAATAAATACAACCAGGCAAATTGAGTTGCTTTAGTTTAGTTTATCAATCTAATGAAATATATAAAAGTTTGAGTCACAAAACATAGATCTATTGATCTAATAAATTATTAACAATATTACTAAATAATTGCAATCATGGCACATATTATATGGTAAGAGCATAAATGATTGAATCATTGACATATTAAAGTATCATGTACCCAATGAAAAAGGTTGAACAATATCGATTAAAAAAAGGGAAAAGAAAGAAAGAAAAGAAAAAGGTTGAAAAAAAAAATTCAAATTATGACTTAGCTGAAATCATGAAAATGATTTAGTTATTCCTCACAACTGAGAAAAGGGCATATTTATTAGATGACTTATGAGTGACCTTGAATTTGTGTGCTACCTATATATTAGGACAAAATGGGCTTCTGCCCTTTTTGGGCAAATTAATTAGCCTTTTTCCCTTCTTCCCAAACTAAATAGGGAAATGCCCCTCTTTTGAAAATCAAGTTTCTCAAAATCGAGTTAAAAAAAAAAAAAAAATTATGGAGCTCTATAGTGACGTTTTTAAGGATTTATAGTTCCAACTTAGCTCCCTCAGCTTGGACTTCGATATCTCCATATTCTTCCAAATGCATACCGCATGCTCCAGAATCCCCAAAGGTTGTTCCCTCGAATTGATCAACAGGTTTATTTGCGGGAAGTCCCACATATCTGAATCAATTTTTTTGCTTCCAAAAGATTCTGAGATATCTGAAGGGTTCATCAGATACATGTCTTTGGTTCACAAGTGCAAGTTTGAAACTGCAGGGTTATATAGATGCTGATTTTGTTTGTGATATTGATAGTAGAAAGAGTACTACTGGGTTTGTTTTTATTCTGGGTGGTACAACTATATCATGGGCTTCAAATCTACAGAAGATTGTTACTTTGTGTACAGGCCGAAAAATAGAGAAAAAAAAAAATTTCCTTCCCATCCGTTCGATCCCGACCCGAGTTAGAAAATTCAAAAGTAAATGCAAAAAAATTCTAAAAATTAAAAAGCATCATCCAGGCTTCATTTCAACTTGAAAGGGGACAGGACAGGCCGAAAAATAGACAAAGACTAAACAACTTATTAAGGAATCCTGCTAAAAGAAATTTAAAAAAAAAAAAAAAAAAAGTTATTAGGAATCCCTTATTTGAAGTTATATTTATAGAAGAGTTCATTTGAAGGTTTAATCATTAAGAATGGAGGACAAATTACAGTGAGTTTATAGGAAACAAATCTCACACAATAGGCTTGCAAATGTAGTCAGTTACAATTTTTTAATAATTCTTGGAAGTACAATTTTTTACGGTTAAATTACAACTTCTTAAATAAAAATGATAATTTTTAAAAATAAGCATTAATTATAATTTCTTTTTTGAATGTAAA